>NC_058158.1:36068745-36150685 GCF_020080835.1 Cotesia glomerata
CCGAGCGAGAGCGAAAAGACACCCGTCACGGGACCGACAGAGATCGAGAGCCCGTCGAGGCAAACGAGGACGCCAGCACGAAACGCCGGATGGACATGGCGCGAGGGAGAAGGTCACAGTGCACGGAATACGAGTAACTGCGATGTAGATATATGTATGTATATATAGCGGGGTGGCAGTGGGTGGTGTATGCCTCTGAGCTGGCGATCTGAGCTTTATATAGTATACACCCGAACGGTCTTTTCTCTCTAGCCTCTAGTCTCTGGTCTCTGTAGTAGTCAGCCGTCCTGTCTCCTGTCTTCTGCCCTGTAGCCTGTATCCTATATCCTGGCTGATGGCATCCTGCCCTACACCCTACACCCCAGACACTATTCTCCGATGTCCTTAGATCTAGAGGAGGGTGCTTTCTCTGTCCCTTTGCTTTTTCTGAGTTCAGCTGAGAACTACCCTGCACGGAAAAAAGAAAACTCGAAAAATTACAGTATATAATGCAACGTAGCGCTTCGTGATGAAAACTGGAAAAATTACAGTTTCAGATTGTAATTATTACAGATTTTATAAGAATTACATTGTACACGGAAAAAAGTAAACTGTAATATTCACTCGGATTCCGGTTAATTTTTATAGTTTCAAATAGTAAAGCGGACATCGGGGTGGCAAAAATATAAATATTACAGAACTTAATGTAGAAAGTATAAAAGCCACAATTTATAATTTAATATCCAAAATAAGTGATTAGTAGCTGTCACTATAGTAAATAATGACTCTTTCATCTTAAAAAATTACAGTTTCAAACAGTAAAAATTGCCATTTCATATGTATAGTCGATATTATGAGGAGAAGGGAAACTCAGATGAAAGAGAAGGGGGTCTCACTCTGGGAGAATTTTACATTTGAAACAGTAAAAATTATACTTTTAAAATATACATTTTACCAGTCCAAGCAAGTCAATAATTACAGTTTGATTTTTAGCGTTGCGTTTAAAATTTACCATTTTACTTTGTAAATATTGACGTTGCTTGTATTAAAAATTTACTAACTTTATTTTATACTTTTTACATATCATAAGATCATTTTTTAGGTCCGAAATGATAAATATCAAAGTCTGAATTCTTAATTATTATACTTTAACATTTTAGACATTCACCTAGCGAATATTACTGTTTGAAATAGTATTTTCTTTCATGTAAAGAGTAAATTGTAACGTTTAAATGGTGAATATTATTAAGTCGATAGTAAAATCACGATTTTACTGTTTGAAATGGTAATTTTTAGCAGTTGATCATTATTAATTATAAATCGACTGTTATTTATTACAGTTTACTTTTTTCCGTGTAGAATGTAATATTTACATTGAAAGCTCTGAATAGTAAATTAAAAAATTTAATTTAGAAAAATGTTATTTCAAACTGTAATTTTGCTAGTTTTGATTATGACGGGGTCAATTTTACATTTTATACTGTAACTATTCTTGTTTTCTTTTTTCCGTGTAATAATTACAATCTGAAACTGTAATTTTTTCAATTTTTTATATGAAACGCCACGTTGGATTATATAATGTAATTTTTCTATTTTTCTTTCTTTCATAAAGTACTTTCTTAATTTTCTTCAATTTTCAGTGGAAAATTGCACTGATAGAAGGATTTATTTGTACCAAAAAATATTTTTTAATAGTTAACAAATCATTTATTAGCGACCAATTTTTAGTATTAAACAAATGTTTCTTATTATTTAAAATAATTTGTTTGTATTTTATAAATCTGATATTCATTTATTAAATATTAATAATTCTTTTTAAATACTAAGAAATATTTATTAAGGACTAAAAAGTGGTCTCTAATAAATGATTTGTTAAATATTAACAAATATTTTTAACTATAAATAAATGCTTCTATCAGTGTGCTAAAAAATTAACTTTAAAAGAAATTAGAAATGTTTTTTACAGTGTGGACAAGTAAATTTAATTTGGATATTTTTAAATGCATTACATTGAAATATATATATTCATTTTTTCTTTCATATAAAATGTATGTAATAGTCACACGATTTTAAATAAAAACAATTAAATTTCTTACTTTTTTTTTATAACGAGAAAAATTTATATCGCAATGTCATAAAAAAGAAACTTTTTCTTCCACTATCAGTTATGAAAAGATACTTAATATTCCACACAATAAAATCTAGATCAAGGTCAATTACCGCACTTAAAGTAAAAATAAAGAACCTAAAAACTCAATATCAAATAATTACTTAATTATTACTATTAAAACCACTTGAGGAATCTCCGTGCTAAAGTACCTAAAGTGATGAAGAAATTAACATCCGATCTAATTATCCAAATTAATTATCATTTTCTATTTCATTGAACTTTCATCCGCTTTACTTTCTTATCATCTATTATGGATAACTTTATAACTTTACAATTATCTTATTTTAAAACAGTAATTGCTATGCAAAAAAATAACTCTAATTTATTAAAAAAAAATCTTGAACCAAAAACATTATTTGAAAGAATTTTGTCATCTTAAATTAAGCAATAAAATTATTGAATCCAGAAAAATTTTAATTTTTTTAATTAAAATTTTTTTCTACTTAATTAAAACCGACCAAATTTTTCAAAATTAATTTTATTTTCACTTAATAATTAACTTTCTTTAAGAAATAAATTTTTGAACCAAGAATATAATTTCTAATAATATAATTTTGTTATTTAATTTTAATTTTAATTTTATTATTTAATTTTTTTAATTTTAATATTATTTCTATTAATATAATTTTAAAGAATTCAAATTTTGTGAATCAAGTATAAAAATTCTTAAATTCTGTCAAATTAATTCAAATCAAAAATAATTTTTCAGAACAAGAATTTTTCTCTTAAACCGAATTAATTTTTTATCAGTGTGAAAATTTAATAAAAAACTATCAACACATCCAATTACCGAATAATTATATAATTTCTCTTGAACAGTAAACATCGCACATGCAATCTTCTGTTACCTAAACAATAACAAAATGATACAAGCCCCATATTACCCAGGATAGAACAGAAGCGGTATAATCGCGACGTAACGCCTGAGCCAGAGGCATCCGAGAGCCCGCAGGCATGCACAAGGTTTAGGACATTGCGGATCTATATAACACATACTAGCACGCAAACATACATACATAGATTTGGTCCTTTCACGGTGGCTGTGTGCGAGTAAACGAGGGAGACGCTTACATCAGTAAGCGACCTCGGGTTTCACGTCGTCCCCGATCCCCGATCCCGGCGTCCTATTCGACTATCCCGCGACGTAATCAGCGAGAGAGAACCTCTTACCTTCCACACCGCATCCCCGATATCTACCGTACCGTGCCGTCTCTTCTCGCCCGCCACCCACCACCCACCGTCCACCGCCTACCACCCGACGCGTCCCTTCTATTCGCCCTAGAAGCTCTCAGCCTTCACAGTCGCAGTCTACAGTCGTCGCCCCGCAAACATCGGCCCCTACAGCCCACCGCCCGGTTCTCCGAGCTATCTCGCTTGCCACCCACCGCCCGCTTCCACCCGACACCTACTCTCACCCTATTCCACTTACCTAACCCGTCTTTCGCGCTATAGTTGCATCACCCTACAGAGATATATAGATATACTGGGCTCCAGTCCAGCGTGATGCACTCGGTGCTCGTCCGAAAAGCACCCTCATAAACCGAACTCCTATCCGGGTTCCGCCGGCATCACGACTCACACCAGCTGCTATCCCTTTTTCTCCGCCTTTCTTTGCTTTTATATATATATATATTATTACTATGTGGATGTATATTTACATATGGATGTGTGCTGAAGGTAGAATAATAGAAGAAGCGGATACTACCACATAACAGAGCACACACTTGTTATTTTTACAGGATTTTTTCGATTTTACATTGTCAAAATTTGTTTAATTTTGGCTCAAATTAATATTTTGTCTAAAAAGAGAGAGATTAAAAATTTTTTTTTTATGGTAGAAAATTTAATTTTTTCAGTTAAAATTCAAAAATTTTTAAGGGTAAATTGTTTATTTTTTTAAAAGAAAAAACATTAATTTTAATTTATATTTTCTTTAAAAATTTCAAAATACAACATAATTAATTGAATTTTTTTTTAACACTCTTTAATTATTACTAGCAACCATCTAGTCACTATGTGACTGCCGAGACTTAAGAACTATAAATAAATAAAATTTTGCTTTATTAAATAATGAATTTTGTTAAATTGCAATGTATTTTCTTAAATATATTGACGATTTTAAAGATATAAGCCGAAGATATATCCCGATATTACACTCATCAAGAGCTTTCATTTGAGTACCCACATGAATTTTGATATATTTTTCATATATTTATATATATAAATATATAAAATATATGAAAAATTAATGTGGGTACTCAAATGAAAGGTCTCAATGAGTGTAATGTCGAGGTGAGCTTATATCTTTAAAAATGTCATTAGTTGACAAGATAGCAAAGTCAGTTCTTAATTATTGACATTTTTAAAGATATAAATAAGCTCATCCTGATGTTACACTCATTAAGAGCTTTCATTTGAGTACCCACATGCATTTTTATATATTTTTCATATATACATATATATATATAAATATATAAAATATATGAAAAATTGATATGGGTACTCAAATGAAAGGTATCGATGATTGTAATGTCGAAATGAGCTTATATCTTTAAAAATGTCATTAGATGACAAGATAGCAAAGTCAGTTCTTAATTATTGACATTTTTTAAGATATAAGCTCATCCCGATGTTATACTCATCAAAAGCTTTCATTTGAGTACCCACATGCATTTTTATATATATTTCATATATACATATATGTAATATATATAAATATATGAAAAAATGATGTGGGTACTCAAATGAAAGGTCTTGATGAGTGTAACATCAGGATAAGCTTATATCTATAAAAATATCAATAGTTCACGAGATACAAGGTCGTTTCTTAATTATGTATCTTGAGACAGAGCATTTTCGAATGCAGCCTAAATATTTATCATCATAAATTGACTATCGGTGATAAAATTTTTGAGACAAAATTTTTCTTATTCTCTTAATAATATAGATTAAATATTTATACAATTATTTTTAAATTGTTATAGTGTGAGAAATATTTGAATTTTTTTAATTATAATTTTTAATGAAAATGAAATAAATTTCTTATTTTTATTTTAATTGAATCAATTGTTTATCTTGATGTTTTAAATTTATAAAGAATATTTCTACCTCAAATCTGAAATAAACTATTTATTTAAAATAAATTTATAACAAAATCTATTATTAAAAAAAAAGTACCAAAAATTCAAATAAATTCACTTAAAAAAAAAATTCTAATCTGTCTCAATAACATAAAAAAAAAAAATTAAAATTAATCAAAAAGCTATAAAACTTATCAAATTATCCGCTCTGGTGTTCAAATCTCATCTGCTCACATCCCAAAGCGAGTCCATAGTCATACATCATTCTTGTATCTACTTATTATTACCATCACATGAAATCATGTGGTAGAGTAGACATCCAGCTTCTAGCTTCTAGCTTCTGCAGTTGTTATGTCTAGCCTCATACACGCACACATGTATATTATATATATAGAAAAAGATTTCTACTTGTACTCGAACTTATTCCCCATCCATGCTCTGCAGAGCAGAGCCAGCAGATCCAGCGCAATGACGGAAGGAGAACCGAAAGGGAGTGGATCTCGGGAGATCCGAATGGACGAGAAAGAGGTATAAAGAATATAAACGAGGAGATATGAATCCAGCTGAAAAAGCAGAATAGTCGTGCACATAAACAAAAACTCGGACTAGAGACCAAAAAACCAAAAGAACCGACGAAAACACACAGTAAAAACCCCAAAAAATAACTTATCTCTTATAGTCTCTCCGTTTATATACATATATATGAGAACCAGACTGAGAGCAACTGGGTTAAAACTTTTATCACTATAATAACAATGCTGATCATAATGATAATGATAATCAACCTGTTAACCCATTAAACGCTAAACGTTATTTATCTCTATAATAAACGACTCTCATCCCTTACTTTCTTAGTTTTTATTTCTTATTTCATTGAGCGACATGACTCAACTACTACTATTACTACTATTATTATCATTGTTGTTATTATTATACATCCATAGAAAATAAGACCGACGAGCAAAGAAAACAGCAAATAACTCCGACTCGGAAGTGAGTGAGAGTGCCGGAAATCTCGTAATACCCGGCTCAACAGAAAGAATTTTTCTCTTATTGCTTATATACATATTTATATTTTTTTTTTTAGTTTGAAATCTGGAGTATATGCACAGACAAAAAGGTTTTACTTAAACTAAGATATTTTTCGGAAAATTCAAGTTTTTTTGGAGCAAAAAAATATTTTTTAACTCAATAAAATTTTTGATTTTGAAAATGAAAAATTTTGGCAATTATTTACAAGTGAGGCCAACCATTTTTATTTTCATTTTTTTTTAATTTCTATTTGATTTTATCGATATATTTTTTTTTAAAATACATAAAAACAAATGATTAACACAATTTTAAAAAATTTTACCAAGTTTCAAAAAAATATACAAATTTTTTAAAAAATTGTAATATTCAACTTTTTTTTTTTAATTGTTCGTTTTTTTTATGTACTTTTAAAAAAAAAATAAAAACATCAAAAAAAGATTAAATAGAAATTTTATCCAAAAACATGAGAACCAAAATTTTTCCCAACTTGTAAAAAAAACTATCGAAATCTTTATTTTTTTCTTTCACAACATTTTTTTTAATAAATTAATTTTTTACCTAGATATGGCCAAAAATAAGACCCCACTTGTAAATAATTACCAAAATTTTTAATTTTGATGTAAGCTTCAACCGATAAAATTTTTTTTAATTTAAGAAAATTAATTCTTCAATAAAATTTTTTCTTTTTAAGTATAATTAATTTTTAAAAATCTTAATTTTTCGGTAAAAATTTCCAAAATATCCAATTTTTACAAAAAATGTCCCAAATATCATTAAATAAAAGTCCTTAAAGTTTAAAGTCTCATTGAAAACCAGTACAACTTGGTCGACGCTTCCGCGAGCGTGTTTTATCGTCTTGACTTATTTTTTCCGTGTCCGTCTCAGCAGTACATAAGATTAACATCCATACACAATTACACACACATCTTTCCTTGGATTTATACATTGTATATATATATATATATATATATATATATATATATATAATAATAGTTGACTCATATAAAGAGATATAAAGTATTAAGCTAGTACTCAGTAGTTAGTGTGTACCTAGAATACCAATACTAGTCATACTGCCAATATAAAGTCAAAGCAAATGTATGAGAAGTGAAGCAACATAACAAAACTCCTACTTGTACTTGTACTTCTATTCGCGGTGTCGGCGATACTCAGCACTTACGTCACTCGGACAAAGTTGACGCCAGCAGTAACACATATATATTAGTATATTAATATAACTAACATGTGAATGTGGCGGTATATAGAGTATGGAGTTAACTCTTCATGCTTTCTCTTGCCCACGTTCGTTCGCTCAAACTTTGTTTTTATTATAATTTTTTTTTTGTTTGCAAACTGAACGGTATACGCCGGTTCTCGTTCTTGCTTGCTGGGATATTATTGATGATACACCAAACTACGGAAATACTTAATTAGCCCGGGAATTTAAAAGGAATTTTATTTATTTACTTCTTAATCTTTAGTGTTTGCTGTAATTGACCAATTTATTAATATATCATTTTGTCGGAATGTTTAAGCTTTTCTTTTTTATTCTTTTTAGTCTATCAGCGCTTCCGTTTAAGCAATTCATTTTGATAATTAATTATTTCAGTCTTTTATAGATAACTATCTTATTGGAATCTTAAGAGTCAATCTGTAAGATTATTTTTTTTTTAATTCAAACTATTTTTAAATTAAAAAATACAATTTTTTTTTGTAAAAACAAGATACACTTTCTTATTTTACTAAAAGGTTCAAGTGAAGTAAAATTGTATAAAGGTGAACGAAAATAAAGAGAAGAAAATATTTTTTATTAAAAATTTTAAAGTGGTGTCCTATTTTATTTTAAAATCATTTCTTTTATTCTATAAATATTTTATTACTTCTTTATATAGTCAAATTAAATTTTTATTTAATAATAATTTTCAAAAATTGCTAAAT
Source organism: Cotesia glomerata (assembly GCF_020080835.1). Classification (NCBI taxonomy): domain Eukaryota; kingdom Metazoa; phylum Arthropoda; class Insecta; order Hymenoptera; family Braconidae; genus Cotesia; species Cotesia glomerata. The sequence continues at coordinate 36,076,945 of NC_058158.1, forward strand.
AAATTATTAAAAAAAATAGCAAGCTTGCAGTCACTATGTGACTTGTGAACTATAAATAAATAAAATTTTGCTTTATGAAATTAATGACTTTTGTTGAATCGCACTGTACTTTCTTAAATATTGACTTTTTAAAAGATATAAGCTCATCCCGATGTTACAATCATCAAGAGCTTTCATTTTAGTACCCACATGCATTTTGATATATATTTCAAATATACATATATATAGTATATATAAATATATAAAATATATGAAAAATTGATGTGGGTACTCAAATGAAAAGTCTCAATGAGTGTAATATCGAGATGAGCTTAGATCTTCAAAAATATGATTAGTTGACAAGATAGTAAAGTCAGTTCCTTATTATTGACATTTTTAATTATATAAGCTCATCCTGATGTTACATTCAACAAGAGCTTTCATTTGACTACCCACATGCATTTTGATATATTTTTCATATATTTATATATATAAATATAAAATATATAAAAAATTGATGTGGGTACTCAAATGAAAGGTCTTGATGAGTGTAATATCAAAATGAGCTTATATCTTTAAAAATGTCAATATTTTACAAGATACAAGGTAATTTCTTAATTATGTATCTAAAAATAGAGCATTTTACAAAATTTTGCTGATTCTCTTAATAATATAGATCAATAATCTGAAAATAATTAAAATTTTAAATTATTCCTAACACATAAAATAATTTACTGTCTTGTCTAAAAAAAAAAAAAATAATTCATCTCCTTAATAATTAATGATCTTGATGAAAAAGCTCAGGACCAGTAAGCGAAGAAAAAGACAGTGTAAGTGGTCTCGCTGGAAACTTTTATAAGAACTGACGGTCAGGCAATCAAGAATAAAGTGGCAAATCGTCCGTTAAATGAAGACCGAGGGTTTAACGCTCGTTTTCCAAATGCCGGCGCACTATTATCCATACTATACAGACAAGAGCGAAGTACTGCGCCGCGTACAGAGTACCTATTAATTAGTGCGTACACTCACACAGAGTTACCTCCTCATGGAGGTCCAAAATCCAGCATGGACGGCTTAGCTGACATGAGAGAGATAGAAACGGATGATTAGATGAGTGGCGTCGCGACGCCGAGGGACGTCAGCCCAACTCCCTGGTATCCTATCCGGATTGCGATGGGTTTAATCGCGTTCCCTTGATGTACACACCAACACACATATATGTGACGCAAGTGTAGTGTATGGGTCGCGAGCCAAGAGACCGAGAGCTAGAGCTAGAACATCTCTGGCTTGAACGTCACCCTTCCTCCCCCTTCTATTCCTCCCGTTATCTTCTATCTCGTATCTTGTATCTGTCTGTATATCTGTATATCTATAGAATTGAGGGCATCTCTCTCCGTCTCTATCTTCGGGACGGGTGATGCCGATGCCCCAGTATTACTATAGTAATACGTATACACGTATGTAGTATTACGTGTATGTAACAACAGTGGTGGTGGTGATCGCGAACACGGGCGCGACTTGCTTATGTGGGTCCGAGCGGGTTATGTACGCCCGCGAGAAACACCTATGTGCCGTATCCCTTGTGTACATAGAGCGGATCTCGAGCTAGGGACTAGAGACTGCCAACTACTAACGACCGACCGGGTTCACCCACACTCACATTGCTACCTTATACCTTATAGCGTGTACCCTGTACCTTATACCTTATACCTTGGAGCATCTAGTTGTACTATCCCCGGTAATACCGGGTACTAGGTAACGTCGTGGACCTCGAATAGCGGTTCGCATATTCCGAGATGTTTCGTCCATGCTACTGTTGTACGCTCGAGCTTGTTACAGTCCACCGGGGTTTTGTTAGTTCCCTCCTTTTAACTATTATATTCCTCATGCATTACTTTACTTGTAAAGTGTCAATTAGACACATTTAATACATAACTAATATTTACTGCTAATAGGTTGGGAGAACTGCACTGTACAAGAAAAAAATTTAATTTATTTTATAAAAATTGATTGAAAAAATTTTTTTTTCAATTTTACATTGCATTTTTTTGTTAAAAATTTGATAGTTTTTTTTAACTTTCTGCTAAGAATAATTAAAATTTTTTTTTTACATTTTTTTGTTAATTAATCTTCTGTGGCTTGATTTAATTTTTTACCAATTTAAAATGTTAATTTTTTTTACAAGACAAATTTTAAAAAATTATAAAATATCAGCATAAAAAAAATGAATTATAATAAATAATTAATCAATAATAAATTTCTATTTGAAACAGTAAAGTGATTCTAGAAATTGATTTGATACTTATTGTTCGAATGTCGTAATTTAACAATTATATAGCACGATTTTAAACTGTGACAACAGCTATGTATGTCAAAAAAAAATTAAAATGCCTCGCCGGACTTCGAATTACTCTATACTATACAGTAAAAAATTTTGCGTCATCGCGTCAAAAAATTTTGTGTTAAAAATTTTTATGTTAAATATTTAACACTTTTTTGTGCTGGTTTAACAGAATAAATGTTGAATTTACACATAAAAGTGTTAAATATTTAACATAAAAATTTTTAACACTAAGTTTTTTGACGCAATAATGCAAAATTTTTTACTGTGGACTTGAAATATTAAAAATTTTCAAAAATCTGAACGCATTTTCCAATTAATTTTTTTTTGTGTAGCAATGTAGACTATTTAGCTTTGTTTACGATAATTATCTCGTCATTATAGCTTATTAGATGTTAGAAATACATAAATAATATCTTTTGCTATTAGTGTCGGTACGATTCTAGATTATAGTGCGCTCTCACTTTAAGAGTGAATATCTCATTAAATTCTGTAATTTTTAAAATATGTAAAGAATTTTTTTTTTTATATTAAAATTGAAGATATTTCACTTGTAAAAAAATTAAATTAATAAAAAAAGAAAAATTTTAATCAATACATATTTTAAATACGATTATTTTGAAAAATTTCATAGATCTCAAATCAACCAGAGAATTTTATTCAGCTAATAAATTTTTCTTAATTTAAGCAAATTTAACTTGATTCAAGATTTTTTTTTCTTAAATGAATTTAATATTTTTATGAGCACAAATTATTTAACAAATAGATCCATAAAATTATTTGAAGTGAATTTACGAGCCTTAAATTATAGCGCACTCACTTCAAGAGCAAGTATCTCGTTAAATGCAACGGAATAAAATTTTTTAAAGAGTCTTTCAATAAGGCCAATTCTAAAATTTTGACAAATAATTTAAAAAAATTACTAGTTTTTTTTATACTCCATTTATTGTAATGCGCACGCGCATTACAGGTATCAGTAATTTGACCACCGGTATGTTAATATAATTAGACCACGAGATTTTGAAGCCTCTAATCACTTGAAATCAATTATCGAATTAAAAGAATCAATTATTGAGTTTTTAATGTAATTTTTCACGAATTTAATTGTAAATTTTTCTTCCAATCGCTGTAAAATTTTGGTCAATTAATCAAAATAGCCAAAAGCTATAAATAAAAGACTGATATATATGATAGAGCCGGCTGATGCATTTTGCGTCCATGTATATGTATTTATAAGAATAAGAACAAAGTGGGAGAGGAACCACGACGATCGCCCTTGACTCCAAACCAGATACTTTTATCCGTGGCGAAATGCGCGAGTAGAGTCAACTCCCGAGGCGATGATTCGCGTGTTTTTGCTGGCCGCGCACGAGCGAGCGTTATCTCGTCGAGGCAAACGCACGCTCAAAGGATGAGATTCACGGCGAACGTGTGGTGAAGCGAAAGCTAAGACCCATGGACATTCGCTGATACTCATGCACGCCACACACCCGAGATTGTATTATATGGACACTGATTGTCAGCAGTGTAGTCAAGTGTATATATATATGTAAGAAAAAAATAAAAGATACCAAAAGAATAAAGACAGAACGGAGACTAAGACCGAGTCGAAGACTACGCATTTTTGCGCCGCGTGATATCGATAAAGATTAAGTCTTGCTGTGTCCAATCGCTCGTCTTTCACATCCAGCTTTACATACATATTTAAAATCTCTTTTTATCTATATATATATATATATATACGTATACTTGTTATATATTGATATATATGAGTAGAAAGATAGGATAGGAAATGGTGAGTAAAGTGCGATTCCAGCTTGTTATTGTTGTTGCAGACACGTTTTTCTAAGATTACCCGAAAAGATAAACGCGCTCTCAGTTCTGAGCTTTCATTTCATTATTTTGGGTGATAATAACAAGAAAATTTAATTTTTTATGAAAATTTTGGTTTTTTTTAAAGAAGTTTTATTGGAAAAAAAAAAATTAAAAAACAATATTGATGATAATTAAATAAAGAGGCATTTAATTTAAAATTAACAAAAATCGAATTTTTTTAACATGAAGAACTCCAAAATTTTTATCGAAAATATTTCAAGCTTTTTAAGCTCAATTTTATAGAAATTTTTTTTATTGATCTCTAAATTAAATCTTTTAAATAAAAAAGAAATAACTTTTTTATCGGATATAATATTAGCTTTCATTTCATTATTTTGGGTAATAATAACAAAAAAATTTAATTTTTTATGTAATTTTGTTGATGTTTTTTTAAGAAAAGAAATTTTATTGGAAAAAAATAGGAAGAAATATTGATGATAATTAAATTAAGAGGCATTTGATTTAAAATTAATAAAAATCGAATTTTTTTAGCATGAAAAACTCCAAAATTTTTATCAAAAATTTTTTAAGCTTCTTAAGCTCAATTTTATAAAAATTTTTTTTATTAAACTCTAAATTAAATCTTTTAAAAAAAAAAGAAATCATTTTCTTTTTCGGATATAATATTAGCTTTTATTTCATTATTATGGGTAATAATAACAAAAATAATTTAATTTTTTATGTTATTATTGATTTTTTTTTTAGGAAAGAGTAGTTTTATTAAAAAAAAATTATTAGGAAAAAATGGAAGGCTTAAAATTAACAAAAATCGAGTGGGAAATTCTCGGAATTTAATTTTCAAGTAATAATACTTTTTTATTACTAAATAGTGTGGATATTTTTTTATCGATCTTTAAATTAAATTTTTTAAATAAAAAACAAATAATTTTTTAATTGGATAATTATAATATTACCTTTTTCATTAATTTTAAGATTACTAATTTAATAATTGTTCATTTTTTCTGATAATTTTTATAAGATAAACTAAATTAGCTTGTATTTATTGAATATATGTAAGCGGTCATTTTACAAATTTTATATAATCCGACAATACTAACTCCCGAACCCTGATCATTGTTTTTTAAAGAGCAAATTTTAAAGCCCAGAGTCAACAGCTTAAAAGATTTTCTTTGTCACTACCCTTCGGTTTCACCCCTTCAATTATACCGAAATCTCTCTCTGACTTGAAACCTATTATTTAATCTCTGATATTTAATGCAATTGAATAAGCAATTTCGAAAGCGCATAATTTTAAATACAAATTTGATATCTGCTATAATTAATTCGATTAGTTTATTACAGGAATAAAAAAATAGTAACAATAAACTACACTGATAGAAGGATTTGTTTATAGTTAAAAATATTTGTTAATATTTAACAAATCATTTATTAGAGACCACTTTTTAGTCCTTAACAAATATTTCTTAGTATTTAAAAAGATTTATTAATATTTAATAAATGAATATCTGATTTATTAAATACAAACAAATCATTTTAAATACTAAGAAATATTTGTTTGATACTAAAAAATGGTCTCTAATAAATAATTTGTTAACTATTAACAAATATTTTTTTAATACAAATAAATCCTTCTATCAGTGTACTATAACAATTATCGTATTTACACCCTCACTCGCTTTCAACATTTTTAACAACCAGGTAATAAAAGGCTTTTATGATTATGACACTCAACTCTAGTTAGTTTTCACTTAACTCATTACACGTGTAAATACTTTGTAGAGTTAATAAATAAATAAACTAAAGTACATTAAATAATAGAGATATAACTCCCTAAGGACTCATTTTCAAGCTTATATCTGCGTCCTTGATAAAAACATAATTTTCGGTTTAATCATAGCAAAAAATACTTTTTTAACTCTTATAATTTTAATTTTTCATTCCAGATCAATCTATTTCAATTAATCATTAATTAAGGACCTAATTTACTTATAAATTAATTTTTTTACTATAATTGATTTTAATATCAATAATCAATTTTTTAATTTTACTTTTATTATTATATTTTAATTCCATAATTTAAAAAAATTTTTAATTCTAACAAATTAACAAGATTAAATTTCATTTTTAAGGCAAAAGACCCAGTTATTGACACGCAATTTTATCCTAATTAAATTTTTATTTAAGGTTCTAAAAAAATTAATTATCTTAAAATTTATAATTCAAAAATTACATTTATTAATTTATTAAAGTTGATTTAATTTTTTTTTAATTAAAATAAAATTCCATGTCTCAATAACTAGGCTAGTGTCAATAACTGGGTCTTTTACATTTGTACAATAAAAATAAACCTAAAAAAAATTTTGACATAAATTATTTATTAAATAAATTTTCTGAAAATATTTTCTTAGTACAATAATAGAAGGATTTGTTTATAGTTAAAAATATTTGTTAATATTTAACAAATCATTTCCACTTTTTAGTCCTTAACAAATATTTTTCAGTATTTAAAAACATTTATTAATATTTAATAAATATCAGATTTATTAAATACTAAGAAATTTTTGTTTAATATTAAAAAGTGGTCTCTAATAAATGGTTTGTTAACTATTAAAAAATATTTTTTAATGAAAATAAATCCTTCTGTCAGTGTACTAAGAAAATACTTTCAGAAATTTTATTTAATAAATAATTTATATGTAAAAATTTTTTTTAGTTTTATTTTTATTGTAAATAAGGTAGAAGACCCAGTTATTGACACTGGCCTAATTATTGAGACTTGCAATTTTTTTTTAATTAAAAACAAATTTAAATCAACTTTGACTAATTAATAAATATAATTTTTGAATTATAAATTTTAAAATAATTGGTTTTTTTTAGAAAATTTTATTTATTTAATTATAATAAAATTTCAAGTGTCAATAATTGGGTCTTTTGCCTTAGAAATTAAATTTAATCTAATTATTTTGTTAGAAGTAAAAAAAAATTTTTTTGTAAAATTATGGAAATAAAATATACTCATAAAAGTAAAATTTAGAAATTGATTATTGATATTAAAATCAATTATAGTAAAAAAATAAATTCCGTTATAAACGTTACATTTTATTTTACAACCTTTTAGAAAAAATCAAAGAATAAATTATTTTAATAAACTAAATTAAAATGTAAATAAATAAATTAACTAATTAATGAATAAAAATAATAGAAAACAGATACTAATAAATAAGAGAATAATATGGTGTTATTCGCGAATGTTGAGCACCACTGAGCGCAGCTGCCGCGGCGGCAGTATCTCCGCGTTGTCTGCTCCCTCATACCACCCTCGCCGCCTTGTGTCCCACGTGGGCGACGGTCGAAGGGGTCGCTCACGGAATGAGGGTGACGCGGGAATATAGGATAGAGGATAGAGGATAGAGGATAGAGGATAGAGGACGCATATATGTACATACTATATATATATAGTGTATAGTGGGTAACGTTACGCGAGAAACTAACACGAGCTTTGTTGAGACAAGAGAGAGTATAGTACATACATGTATGTATTGTACGTGTAAATGTATATGGAACAAGAGCAGCAAGCCGTAGGAGAATAGTATAGGGCCCGAGGGGTAAATAGGGGTCGGCAGCACCTTACACACGCCACCCACTGGCCATCTTCTAGTTCCTCCCTCTGCACTTTACTCCTACACACACCAACTACTGTCCTTTATCCTGAAAACTGCTGGTACGTGTTTTCTCACGAGGAAAGACGGAGATAAAAATAAAAGAAAAAATAAAAATAGAGGAGTTGAGTTGAGTCGTATAAAAGAAGAAAGAAGAAAAGAAGAAAAGTAAGGAAAAAAAATATAAAAACGACGTGCTCGTTCCAAGATTCCGGAGGGTGGAATAGAACCTCGACGCCACTTGGACGTCATCTTCTCTCTGGCTGGCCGCGTTACGGAAAATAGCGACGCGTCCCTTAGTTTTTCACGAGAAAAATAAGAAAAAAATACGGTTGATCCTGACAAAAAGTCGCGTAATGATTAAAAAAATATTTAAAAAAATATCTGAGCTGATATGTTTATGCACTAAAAAAAAATTCTTGACTGAGGCTAAATTTTCTTTACTCAAGAAAATATTAAAGAAAATTGAAAATTTCTTGAATTAAGTCAAAGTTTCTTGAGAAAATTTCTTTTTGCTCCAAAATAAATTTTGTCTTCCTTAATATTTTCTTCGTGCAAGAAGTTTTTTTTTCTGGGTGGTTATGATTATAATTGTAAGTATAATTACACTTTTAGTGAAAAAGAAAAAAAAAATAAAAATATTTAAATGATATTTGCAAATGAGACGAAATTCTCACGTACTGCCCGTTAATTTCGCCCGCAGGATCCGGCCATAAATGGTAAACTAGAGAAAAGGGAGGACGATGATAATTACGAGAGTAAACACGGAAATATGTATTAATATATCTATATAGAAGTTGAGAAATAAATATGGTTGTTTTGTTATGGATTATGAGTTTAAAAGTTCGAGCGTAGGTCAAGATTGTGCTTACGTATCTTCAGTCCACGTGGGCACGTGGCCGCATTTGCGAATATAAGTTTCTACCACCAACAACCACCGCTCAGTATTTACTGATTATTCTTGTTATTATTTTCTGTCGAGGATCGTAGATGTATATATGAGGCTTTTATGAAGCGAGCTCATTAATCTTCTTTATCTGCTGCTTATTTCTTCTTTGTAATTTTGGTCTTGACTTGTTGTTTGTCGGTAGTAGTGGATAGAATTGTACCGACAGGGATTGTCGACTGCTAACACTGTAGGAAAATTGTCCTAAGGTCGATATCTTCTTGCTAATTTTTTTTTAAATTAAAAATTAAAATTTTTTAGATCAGATTGTTGTTTTTTGGAATAAATGACTCAAATTGTTTATTTATGAAGTTATTTATTTGGTTTTTAATTGTTAAAGCTTCTTAAATTTTTTAACCTTCAGAAAAAAATTTATAAGTTGATAATTATACAAATTAACATTAATTATAGAATTGGAAATTTTTATTTTTACATTTTAAAATACTTTAATCTATTAAAATAATGTTTCGAATTTTTTTACTAATAGCACATTTTCTGATTCGAAATTTTTTATAATTTTTAGATAATAATAATCCAAATAAATTGTATTTTAGTAAGTAGAATAAAAATATCATATATATTATAGATATTGAATTGATTTTTAAATAAAAAATAAATTAATAGACTTTTTTATTTTTAAATAAAGGAATTTCTTAAATGGAGCCCGACAATTTGCTTATTAGAGCGTCTTTATTTTTTTCAAGAAAATTAAAAATTCTAGAGTAAAAAAAAATTTTTTCTAGAAAGTTTTTTCTTCTCAATCGTTTGTTTTTTATCTATAAAATGAAGAAAAAAATATTAGAAATTGTTAAATTTATATGAACAGAATTTATTAACGATTTTTAATATTTTTTTCAACATAAAAAAACTTTAAAACTAATAAAAAAATTTATTTTTATAAATTTTTACATATTATTATCCTAAATAAGCTCTTAAATAAAAAACTTTAAAAAAAAATTTCAATTAAGGTAAAAGACCCAGTTATTGACACTGGCCTAATTATTGACACTTATAATTTTATTTTAATTAAAAAAAAAAAAAAACAAACCAACTCTAATAAATTAATAAATATAATTTTTGAATAATAAACTTTAACAGCCGAGACCAGTGATTGCAGTTTCAATCGGCTTAGCGAAGCGAATGGAAATTTTGAAAAAACGTTTTTAGAGATAATAGATAATTTAATAAACTATTTCACCACAAAGCGTTTTTTTTTTCAAAAATTTCATTCGTTTCGTGAAACCAATCGAAACTGCAATTGCTCTGCTGTTGGGAGTGCAACAGAGATAGTTCCGTTGAACTCCGTGAGAGCAAACCGAGAAAAAGATGGTCTCGCCTGTTAAGATAATTCGTTTTTTGAGAACATTTTATTTTCTTAATTAGAATAAAATTGCAAGTTTCAAATAACTAGGCCGGCGTCAGTAACTGGGTCTTTTACCTTATTTCTTCCAAAAAAAATCAAATGACCCTTAAACAAAATAATTACCTTATTATTAATATTGTCAATATTAATAAACTCCAAAAAAATTTCCAAAATTAAAAATTAAAGACTATAAAATACTAGTTTTTTTTTTTTACAAATTTAACAAATATTTTTTGTTTAACAGTTTTAAAATTTCAATATTTCTAATAAATTATTATGATTACCTTATTATTTAATTCCAGCCCGAAGTTATTCGCTCACCAAGCTGGGTATTGACCAACCAACGAGGAAATAGTTTTGAATATTCAATTTTTCTGACGAGCCTGCTGTTGGGCCAGGGCTACAATGCTTACGTCGCGAGTGGATATGCGTCGAGGGAGCAAACAACGTACGACATGTCTGGAAATCCTTGCCCGTACATGCCAGAACCTGCGAAAATATCTCCAGAATCTAAGACATCAAGTGTGTCGAAATATCAACTGAAACCGCCGGCGCAATTCCAGAGTAAATTGCTCCTAGAAATCGAGGCGGCCCGGCTGAAAAAGTTGGAGCAAGAGGAGCAGGACAAACAATTCGAGCAGCGGAAGTTAATTATGGTAAGGTAAAAGCCCCAATATATGATCATGTACCAGTACATGATCACTCCATGTATTTGTATATCTATATTCACAAATATACACGAAAAATTAATTATACTACCTACTATACAAAAATAGTAACTACTACTATCTAAAACGGTAATAAAATTAATTAGTAACAAAATAATAGGTGGTATCATTGACAATTGTAATAGTTACTATTAATAATGCTAACGATTACTATCGAAAATAATAATTGTAATTATTATAAATTATAACTGTTACAATCGAAGATGGTAACTGTAACCATCTCAGATTGTAAAAATTCTAAAAGAAAAAATAATAATAATTTACTTAATTAAATCCTTTATTTACATCTACATTTTAATTAATGTATATTTTTTTTTTAAATATTAAAATATTTTAAATTCCCTTCAAAAAATTTTTTTTTAAATTTGATTTTTTGAAGATTAAAATTTTTTTTTTTTAATTAAAAATTTTTTTTTAATTTGAATTTTATTGAAAATTTTGATTTTTTTGGAAATTTCAAATTTTTTTTGAAAAATTTAGCGTTGAAACTTGTTTTAGACAAATAAAAATTTAAATATAATTCCAATCCGAATTTAATCCCGATTTTTTATGCACTACAGCTGCTTTTAGTTTATTCAGAAATACATCCACGGTAACGCAGATTCTTAATTTTTCAAATATTTTTTACTAGTTTAGATAGTAGTTATTATTATTACTGATGGTAACTACAACCATCAGGTTATATTAGGAATGGCGATTTTGATAATAGTAGTAACTAATTAAAATAATAACAGTCATTATTACTGATTACCATCATAATAGTATTAGTTACCATCAGGATGGTAAATACTACAATTCAGATGGTTTACTTGATTATTTAAATAATATTTACTACTATCGAATTCAGTTAATAGATTTTAACATAACTAAATAATAAACTCTAACGTAAAATTTTCTCCGTGTAGGTATACAAATACATGGAGTGATCATATACTGGTACATGATCATATATTGGGGCTTTTACCTTACCGTTAATATATTTTTCCATTAATAAGTTTTATTGTTAAATAAATTTCTTATTACTTATTTCTTCTTTGTTCAGCAAAAGTTAATTGTTCACTATCATTATCATCAGTACCGTTATTTCCAGTAAGTGCTTGAATTAACAGTAATTTTTGTTCTTTAGGAACGGGAACGCCTTCCAGCGGATGAATTCTGGGGGCAGAGGGTGCATGCGTGGGTAGTAATACTGCCCGACAATCAAACAGGTGGTGCTCGTCATCAGGAAGTACTCGAGCCCTTTTTTATAGAACCCTCGTCTGGGCAGCATTACTCACTCGACAATCACCAGACGAATCTTTTGTACCATGGGATCGAGAGCCTCTGGAACGATCGGAACTACTGGGTCAATATGCAGACCTGCGAGAAGGCCTGCGAGGAAATCGACTGGAACTTGGCTGATAATTCGCTCTGGCTCAGTTTGTTGCCAAGCGAAACTATCAAGGAGTTGGAGATGGAGATGGTTAAGCCAGATGAGGACTTTAATGGACATGTGGATAAACATTTGGATATGCCTACTTCTTATGTTGAGCAAATAGACATTCAATCGCTTGGTAAGTACTCTAAATATTGTTTTTATTTTAAATTGTCGATTTTATTAGTCATCTAGTATAGAGCCAGGATTTTTGGATTAATTTATAAATAATAATTTATTATTTTAAATTTTTTAAATTACGGCGAAAATATTGGTCGTATAAAAAATCAATTAAATAAAAGTTGTTCGAAATTTTATGAAAAAAATGTCTTAAAATTTTTTCTTAGGACCAATAAAAAAGCCGCAATTTCAAAATTAATATTTTTACTAGCAACCTTGCAGTCACTATGTGACTGCCGTGACTTGTGAACTATCAATAAATAAAATTCTGCTTTATTAAATAATGACTTTTGTTAAATTGCACTGTATTTTCTTAAATATTAATGTTTTTAAAGATATAAGCTCATCTTGATGTTAAACTCATCAAGAGCTTTCATTTTAGTACCCACATGCATTTTTGATATATTTTTCATATATACATATATATATATATATATATATATATATATATATATATATATATATATATATATATATATATATATATATATTTAATGTATAAATATATGAAAAATTGATGTGGGTACTCAAACGAAAGGTCTTGATGAGTGTAACATCGGGATGAGCTTATATCTTTAAAAATGTCAATAATTAAGAGCTTACTTTGCTATCTTGTCAACTAATGATATTTTTGAAGATATAAGCTCATCTTGATGTTAGACTCATCAAGACCTTTTATTTGAGTACCCACATCAATTTTTCATATATTTATATATATTATATATATGTATATATGAAAAATATATCAAAATGCATGTGGGTACTCAAATGGAAGCTCTTGATGAGTGTAATATCGGGATGAGCTTATATCTTTAAAAATATCCATAGTTCACAAGATACAAGGTCATTTCTTAATTATGTAAATAAATATTCAAGCCATTCATTTTTAAATTAAGGGAATAATCGTGGCTTAAGTTATAACTCATCATTTGGTGATACTAAAATAAATATTTATTCTTATTTTTTAGATTATGAGAGGCGTTTTCCGAACGGAAGAAAGACAATGATGTTCAAGAAGACAAAGGTTGAGCTCTTTGCTCCCTATGTACAAATGGACGGGCTTATTGAAAAGATAACGGTACACGAAGATTACGAATGTGAAAAGGCCACGCATGTGTACGAAAAATATTCAAATCGAGGCGATAAACTTTTTCAGTCGACTTTTTTTGTTGGAGAGGGTATTAGAGTTGATTTGTACAAACGTGGACGCTCTGATGCTGTCAAAGGTATTTTTATGATTATTAAAATTTTTATTTATAAATTTATAATTTTTTTATTAAAATTTATACCGAATATAATTGAAAACTTGTATATATAAATTAAAATAATTGATTAGTTTGGAGTAAAGTTAGAGAAATTTAAAAAATTCATACTTTTTAACAGAAAGTTGCTTTTAAATTTAAAAAACTAAAAATATTAATTCAATTAAAGTTTCTGTCATATAAAATAATATTATAATTTTTATTTATACAGTAAACTTCAAACAAAGTTATAAAGTTGTATTTTTTTTCATTTCATGAATGAATAACGGAAGAATAGAGATATATAAAAAATAACTTCCTTGAAAGTTTGCTGTCCGGTATTTCCACTTAAATTTCGAGCCTTTGAGTTTTTAAAAATTAAAACTCTTTTATCACTTTGTTTTACAAAACTTTAAGAGTCTTTTCATTATTTTTTTATGATCCTGTTATGTTATATTATATTAAATATAATATTGTAACGTTGTAAATAAAAATAAAAATAAAAATATACTTCCAGAGCATCATTATTCAATTGACGGTGATTCAGTAACTGATGAAAGAACCCTAGAATTTTACGACGTAGTCCGGAGTGATGGTTTATCAAAAATTCAAGTACATCCTCATTATCTCACTCAGCATTACGTCGGCCGAAAGGACCTTCTCTACTATCGGTAAGTCAATTAATTTTTTACTAAAAATAAACTTTTAATTACTCTTGAATAAATTTTTCAGCAACGTCGAATTTTCACTGAAAAAAACTACTAATCAAAACACTTATCATCGTGAAGTTTCGGTAATAAAAAAAATATAGAATAAAATAAACAAATAATTAATAGATCTTAGATTTTTGCTGAAATTATTGGATAAAAAAAGTTTAAAAGTTTTGAAACAAAAATTGTAGAAAATTCAATTTAAAAAAAAAAATGTCTTATGATTTTTATACGACCAATATTTTCACTGTAATTTTAAAATTAAGATCTATAATGACTCATTTTTTTGCTAATTCCAAAAATATTAATTTTGAAATTGCGACTTTTTTATTGGTCCTAAGAAAAAAATAGCAACCTTGTAGTCACTATGTGACTGCTGTGACTTGTAAACTATAAATAAACAAAAATTATGCTTCATTAAATACTGACTTTTGTTAAATTGCACTGTATTTTCTTAAATATTGACATTTTTCAAGATATAAGCTCATCCCGATGTTACACTCATCAAGAGCTTTCATTTGAGTACCCACATCAATTTTTCATATATATATATATATATATATATTAGGGTATGCCAAAATATAACTCCCGTGGAGAACCTTTTAAAATTGGAATTTTTAATTCCGCTTTTAACAGGGGCTGCGTTTGGGCATTTCCTGATATATTTTGGTGGGAGACAATGTATTTGATTTTCATAGAAAATTTTAACAGAAGCTTAGTTTAGGTATTTCCGGTGAAAATTCAAAATTTGGCCGGAAGTGCCCAATTAAATCTCCTGTTAAAAATCCTATAAATAATCAAATGAATTCTCTCAACCCGAAATATCTCAGGAAATGCCTAAACACAGCTGCTGTTAAAAGTGGAACTCAAAATTCCAATTTTAAAAGGTTCTCCACGGAAGTTACATTTTGGCACACCCTAATATATATATATATATATATATATATATATGAAAAATATATCAAAATGCATGTGGGTACTCAAATGAAAGCTATCGATAAGTGTAATGTCGGGGTGAGCTTATATCTTCAAAAATGTCATTAGTTGACGAGATAGCAAAGTCAGTTCTTAATTATTGACATTTTTAAAGATATAAGCTCATTCCGATGTTACAATCATCAAGAGCTTTCATTTGAGTACCCACATGCATTTTTATATATTTTTCACATATACATATATATAATATATATAAATAGATGAAAAATTGATGTGGGTACTCAAATGAAAGGTCTCAATGAGTGTAACATCGGGATGAGCTAATATCTTTAAAAATGACAATAATTCACCAGATACAAGGTCATTTCTTAATTATTGACTTTTTTTAAGATATAAGCTCACCCTGATGTTACACTCATCAAAAGCTTTCAATTGAGTATCCACATGAATTTTGATATATTTTTCATATATACATATATATAATATATATAAATATATATGAAAAATTGATGTGGGTACTCAAATGAAAGCTCTTGAAAAGTGTAATGTCAGGATGAGTTTATATCTTTAAAAATATCAATAGTTTACGAGAAACAAGGTTATTTCTTTGTTGTGTATCTAGAGATTTATAAAATTCAATTTTGAACCTTTATTTAAACAATTTTTTTATACTTCAATATTTTCGCCGTAATTTAAAAAATTTCCCATTAATTATTAGTTAATATTTTATAATTAAAGTAAAAATCCTAGCCGTAATAATAAAAAAAAGTAATTTTCAGAAAATAACTGAAAAATTTAACAGAAATGATAAATTACCCGCGACTAAAGACATCGCGGTGCGTGAATTTTGCATAAAAGACAACAAAATAGAATTAAAGTACCATTACAAGGAAGACGATGTCACCAGAGCAACGCGAACCTTTATAAAACCCTCGGATCGTGGAGATCGGTTGGTATTTAACCCAGAGATGACTTACGGATACAATGTAACACTTCTTTTATTTACATTTTATTATATTTATTTATTTAAAAATATTATACATATCATATGACTGATGATTAAAAATATCAATATATTACAGCCAGATCCACTAGCTCCGTTGGAGAAGTCGTTGGATTTATTTTATTTACTTGAGACTCAATTGAAAGAAGAAGAGCAGTCGGTTGTTTACGTTCATGAGGCCGAGCGATTGATTAACACCTTTTTGAAGCTCCGTAAGAGCGAGCAGGGCATTCCAAAATTAACCGTGTCGCAGTTTGATCGCCATAGAAATGACGAGGCTAAAGCTGCGATGTTTGCTCACGTAATTTTATTTTATTGAACTCTACTCTATTAATTAATTAATAGAGTAGGTTGTAAAAAAATTTTTAGCCACTCTATTGATTAATTAATTGAATTGAATTGAATTGAATTAAATTAAATAACACTCGAACAATTTATAGGAAGAAACGCTGCGCGAACAATCTGAGCGGCAAATTGAAGAGGAGATTGATTATTTACAACCTTATTTAGCACGTCTTGGTAATCCCGATAAATTAAATAAGAATCAAGCGTTTCAAGTACAACAAGAGTGCCTCAATGATTTTAAAGAAACTCTAGTGAACCGCGCTAATAGAATTTGGCGTAAATTAC
The DNA here is from genome assembly GCF_020080835.1 of Cotesia glomerata. Taxonomy (NCBI): domain Eukaryota; kingdom Metazoa; phylum Arthropoda; class Insecta; order Hymenoptera; family Braconidae; genus Cotesia; species Cotesia glomerata. Next base: position 36,093,911 of record NC_058158.1, read on the forward strand.
AAGTAATCCGACTCAACTTTGAAGAATTACAACGTCAATTAGCTCAAGTAATCCATTTAATCTCACTCTTTTACTTACTTAGTTTTTTTTTCTTAATTTTTATTTTAAACTTTTGAAAAAATATTTTTTTATTCGCGAATTTATTGATGAATTTATTAATGGTAATTATTTACAAGTGGGGTCAAACTATGTCAATTTTTTTTTTTTAATATATCAAAAACATCAAAAAAAGATAAAATAGAAATTTTTTCCAATTTTTAAAGGAAAAAAAAAAAAAACATCAAAATCTTCAATTTTACGGTAAATATTTACAAGTGGGGTCAAATATTTTAATTTTTAATTTTTCGATTTTATTGATGTTTTTTTTTTATTTGAAAAAAAAGTTTTTGTGAAAAATACATAAAAAAATGGACAATTTAAAGAAAAAATTAATTATCACAACTTTAACAGATTTTACAAATTATCAAAAAAATTTGTAAATTTTTTAGAAAATTGGGATATTTTTTTTTTAATTGTTCGTTTTTTTATGTACTTTTCAAAAAAAAATTTATCAAAAAAAGATAAAATAGAAATTTTATCCAAAAACATGAAAGCCAAAATTTTTTCCAATTTTTCAAGGTAAAAATCTATTGAAATCTTTAATTTTTCGGTAAATATTTACAAGTGGGGTCAACTATTTTAATTATCAACTTCTTGAATGAAATTTTTATTTGGTTTTATTAAATTATTTTTTTTAAATACATAAAAATGAACAATTAAAAAAAAATAGTTTACTATCACAATTTTAACAAAGTTTCAAAAAAATTTATAAATTTTTTAGAAAATTATGATATTCAACTTTTTTTTTTTTTAAATTGTTCGTTTTTTTATGTAATTTTCAAAAAAAATATATCAAAAAAAGATAAAATAGAAATTTTAGCCAAAAACATGAAAGCCAAAATTTTTTCCAACTTTTAGAGGCAAAAAAAGCTATCGAAATCTTTATTTTTTCGTTAAATATTTACAACTGGGGTCAACCATTATAATTTTCAATATTTTGAACAAAATTTTTATTTTAACAAATTTTCTAAAAAATTTATAAATTATTTAGAAAATAGTAATATTGAACTTTTTTTGTTTTTAATTGTTCGTTTTTTTACGTACTTTTCAAAAAAAAATATCAAAAAAAGATAAAATAGAAATTTTATCCAAAAACATGAGGGCCAAAATTTTTTCCAACTTTTGAAAGCAAAAAAATTATCGAAATCTTTATTTTTTTCTTTCACGACATTTTTTATCATAAATACTCCGTAAAAATAAGCAGAATAAAAAATAATTTTAAATGTTTATTTTTTCAACTAATTATAGCCCAAAATATTGTTTAACCCACTTGTAAATAATTACAATATAATTTCAGGCTGACGATTTAACCAAAGAAGAAATAGACAGTCTCACCGAGCGAGCGACTGAGGCTAATTTTGAAATGCACACACTTGACGTGAGATTAAAAAGACACGTCGAATTGTCTTCAACGCGGTATCAATCGATGCTCAGCAAACTTAATTCACATCCGCGACTTTCTTCTCTTTCAGAACAATAATAATAACGGTAAATAGTAATATAATTGATGATAATTCGTTTTGTTTTGTTTTGTCTTTTTTATCCAAAATATTATTGAATTAACAATTAATTTGTTGCGGTTTTTTTTTTATTTCGATGAAAATACATCCTCGCGGAAAGTCTTTTTTATCAATATCACGATTATTCTATACTTAATTTTGGTCATGAACACGTGTGCACGAGAAATAAGGGTGTAATATCATTGAAAAGACCACGAACCCATTTGTCCAATGCAACGACCTATAATTATATTTTATTATTATTTTTCATATAATTAATAATTACAATAAAATAATTATAACGGGTTATTTTTCTTTTCAGCAAAGAAAAAAGCCTCAAGAATTATAATTATTATTTAATACTACTTGTATTGAAATAAATAATTTACCTTGATCGTCAAATGTCGCTAGAGTAAATTTACTGAGTTTATTTGTAAAACTACCGGTGTTTGTTATCACAGAACCTTCTGTACGATTTTGATTGGCAGAGTCGACATTATCGTCCGTCAAACGACTGTCTTCGGCGAATACTGATATCAAAGTATCCATCATTATTGCCTAAAAAGATAACAATCATTTAATAAATAATTCTCTAATTATAAAAAATTTTTTTTTTAATCAAAATGAATTTTTTACAGCCAAAATTAAATGATTTTTTTAACATAGTTAATTTTAAATCATACTGTGAATTAATTAAAATTAAATTGCTGTGAGCATAATCCTGACAAGCTTAAAATTAAATCTGAAAATGACATGAATGCATCATTTCAAAATGTCAGTGACAGACTACTCGTCAAAATAATTACTAAAATTTAAATTATAATTAAAATCTATATTACTAAGAACTGACCTTGTATCTTGTGAACCATTGACATTTTTAAAGATATAAGCTCATTTCGATGTTACACTCTTCAAGACCTTTCATTTGAGTACCCACATCAATTTTTCATATATTTTATATATTTATATATATTATAAATATGTATACATGAAAAATATATAAAAATTGCATGTGGGTGCTCAAATAAAAGCTCTTGATGAGTGTAACATCGGGATGAGCTTATATCTTTAAAAACGTCCATAGTTAAAAAAGTACAGTGCAATTTAACGTAATTAAGAAATGACCTTGTAACTTGTGACATATTGACATTTTTAAAGATATAAGCTCACTCCGACATTACACTCATCGAGACCTTTCATTTGAGTACCTACATCAATTTTTCATATATTTTATATATTTATATATATTATATATATATTTATATATGAAAAATACATCAAAATTGCATGTGGGTACTTAAATGAAAGCTCTTGATGAGTGTAACATCGGGATGAGCTTATATCTTTAAAAACATCAATATTTAAGAAAATACAGTGGAATTTAACGTAATTAAGAAATGACCTTAGAGTCTAGAAATATTGACATTTTTAAAGATATAGTCACTCCGACATTACACTCATCGAGACCTTCTTCATTTGAGTACCTACATCATTTTTTCTCATATATTTATATATATTATATATATTTATACATGAAAAATATATCAAAATTGCATGTGGGTTCTTAAATGAAAGCTCTTGATGAGTGTAACATCGGGATGAGCTTATATCTTTAAAAACATCAATATTTAAGAAAATACAGTGGAATTTTACCATTGCTAGTTTACCATTAAGAATTTTCTCAAAAAATATTTTAAATTCCAACGAAAAAGCTTTACAATAATAAACCTTAAATCTAAAATTTATTTACAAACAAAATAATCCTTTATAGTACTAGTACTCACTTGTCGAGAAAATACTTGTAATATTTTATACACCCGTGTGCCGTTTTCCCTAACCGGAAACTGGAGAAATAAACAAGGCAAACAGTCTGGATTATTTTCGTCCGACGGCTTAGCCATTTCCCAACTCAGCTCCGAGTATTTCAAGCCCAGCAACAAGCTCTAAAAAATCAAGTAAATTAATTAATAAATCAATATTTAAATTAATTAATTAATCAATTAATTAATTAATTAATTTCAGGTGACAGAGGGCATTTAAAATAAACTCACACATTGCGAGTCATCAACGATGTAGACTCCGGAGGTATTGATAGCAACCAGAACAGGCTGGTCCCGGTTGGTGATCCAGGAAGCGAGCCCACGAACTGGTCGCTCAATTTGACCGTGAAAAAAGGAAGCTCCGTAGCTGGGCAATCCCCAGCAAAACTCCAAGTATTTTCTCACAAGCTTGCGGGAGTTCGGGTTAGTCCCCGAGTGGTTGGGTATCCGCTTGTACTGCTCGAGCAGCCTGGCCTCTGGCGCGCCTTTTCCACCGACTAGACCCAGACCGAACCCCAGCCCGAACAATACACTAGGTGATGTATAGTGATGCGGTAAAAACTTGGCTCTGTGCTTCCTGAAGTACGCTAATGTATGCGTTTGTGCATTGTAGGGTCCAAGCTCTATTCTCGCTTGCAGAGCCCCCAGGCTTGCGTACCTCGCCTGGCCTTCGCATGGATACCTTCCTAAAAATAACCCACACCAACTAATTTAATACTCAATCGATTACACGTGCATTATGGTTACTCAATTATTAATTTAAATTCCCAACTACCGGGTAAGTTCTATAAAGTTTTTTTTTAACATTGAGTTTCAATTTTAGGGTATTATAAATTTATAAGAATCTATATTATTAAAAGAATAGGAAGAATTTTGTATCCAGGATAGTTAAATGATAAAATCGGTTTTTTTAGTGAAATTTAGTGTCATTGCAAGGTTTTGATAATTTATTATGATAAGTATTTAGGCTGCATTCAAAAATACTCTATCTCTAGATACATAATTAAGAAATGACCTTGTATCTCGTGAATTATTGACATTTTTTAAGATATAAGCTCACAAAGATATTACACTCATCAAGACCTTTCATTTGAGTACCCACATCAATTTTTCATATATTTATATATATATTATATATATGTATATATGAAAAATATATCAAAATGCATATGGGTACTTAAATGAAAGCTCTTGATAAGTGTAACATCGAGATGAGCTTACATCTTAAAAAATGTCAATAATTAAGAACTATGACTTTGCTATCTCGTCAACTAATGACTTGTTTTAAGATATAAGCCCATCTTGATATTACACTCATCGAGACCTTTTCTTTGAGTACCCACATGCATTTTGATATATTTTTCATATATACATATATATACATATATATAAATATATAAAATATATGAAAAATTGATGTGGGTACTCAAAGGAAAGGTCTCAATGAGTGTAATGTCGGGATGAGCTTATATCTTAAAAAATGTCAATAATTAAGAACTGACTTTGCTATCTTGTCAACTAATGATATTTTTGAAGATATAAGCTCATTTCGATATTACCCTCATCGAGACCTTTCATTCGAATACCCACATCAATTTTTCATATATTTTATATATTTATATATATATATATTAGATATATGAAAAATATATAAAAAATGCATGTGGGTACTCAAATGAAAACTCTTGATGAGTGTAACATCGGGATGAGCTTATATCTTAAAAAATGTAAATAATTAAGAACTGACTTTATTATCTTGTGAACTATTGACATTTTTAAGGATATAAGCTCATCTCGATGTTACACTCATCAAGACCTTTCATTCGAATACCCACATCAATTTTTCATATATTTTATATATTTATATATATTATATATATAAATATATGAAAAATATATAAAAAATGCATGTGGGTACTCAAATGAAAGCTCTTAATGAGTGTAACATCGGGATGAGCTTAAATCTTTAAAAACGTCACTATTTAAGAAAGTACAGTGCAATTTAACAAAAGTCATTATTCACTAAAGCAAAAATTTAATTTTTTTATATTTTACAAGTCACGGCAGTCACATAGTGACTGCAAGGCTGCTAGTTAATTATTATTGACATTATAATTAATTATTAAATTTATAATAATAATAATTAAATTTCAATTGAAGATTATAATAATAATAATTATTATTATTTTAATTTACCTTCTTGAACATTATGCCTCGCTTCAGCGTACAGCAGCTCCACAACTTTGGGCTCCTTGATCTGCTCTTCGTCTTTCTTCGACAGAAAAACGTTCCTTCGGACGTAGAGCAGCGGTTCCTCCTCGGAGCGCCCTCTCCTGGAACCGTACTTGCTGAGGAGCTTGTTCCACCTGCCAGCAAGTTCCACAGGCCGATGACTCGGTCTTAGCTGGAGTTCCAGCTCGGAAGAACACATCCACAACGCGAACACCGGCTGGCCCGTTGCCGAGGGGGCTCGTGATAACCCCAGCTCGGCCTCCGTTTGCACTATTGACAGAATATGTTGGGCTGATATACTTCTCTCGACCTCCATCGTCAGCAGGACTCCTGACATCAGATACACCGCTATGCGAATTTTTTTCTGTGCAATGCTCTGATGATTTATCGCTTCTAATTTGGATGATTGCAATTCTGAAATTTAGTTGGTGAGTTATTTTTATTTATAGTCTTCTCAAGCTATAAATCTTCTTAGCTATCTTCTTAGCTACTGTTTTATTTCAGATAAATAATTATATAATTAAATATAACGTGTGATTTAAATAGAAGATATATAATGTTTATTTTTAATTATTTCTAGAAGAAAATTTTTTTTTTTCATTTTATTGGAATTAAAATTGAAGAGAAGAATAAGGGTATATTTTTTACAATATAAAAATCAGCTGATATTTTTTAGAATTTTTATATCAAATTAATTATAGTAGAAAATATTATTAAAAATTTGAAAATTTTTTTCTTATTTAATTATAAAAATTTAAAATTGATATTTTTTTAATTCTTATAAATAATTACTTATATTATAAACCAAAAATTTTTTAATTTCTTCTATTTGATAATTAACAAAAATTAAAGATTAAATTTTTTAACATTGACAGAACAATTTTAGTAGAAAAAAATAAACAGAAAAATTTTTTTATTTCTTCTATTTAATAATTCAAAAAATTATAAACCAAATTTTTTAAAATTGACAGAAAAATTTTAGTAGAAAAAAATAAATACAAAAATTTTTTTATTTCTTCTATTTAACAATTCAAAAAATTAAAGATTAATTTTTTTTAAATTGACAGAAAAATTTTAGAAAAAAAAAATAAACAGAAAAATTTTTTCATTTTTTCTACTTAATAATTCAAAAAATTAAATTTTTTTAAATTGACAGAAAAATTTTAGTAGAAAAAAAATAAACATAAAAATTTTTTAATTTCTTCCATTTAATAATTTACAAATTCAAAGATTAAATTGACAGAAAAATTTTAGTAGAAAAAAATAAACACAAAAATTTTTTTATTTCTTCTATTTAATAATTCAAAAAATTATAAACTAAATTTTTTAAAATTGACAGAAAAATTTTAGCAGAAAAATTTAAACACAAAAATTTTTTTATTTCTTCTATTTAATAATTCAAAAAATTATAAACCAAATTTTTTAAAATTGACAGAAAAATTTTAGTAGAAAAAAATAAATACAAAAATTTTTTTATTTCTTCTATTTAACAATTCAAAAAATTAAAGATTAATTTTTTTTAAATTGACAGAAAAATTTTAGAAAAAAAAATAAACAGAAAAATTTTTTCATTTTTTCTACTTAATAATTCAAAAATTAAATTTTTTAAATTGACAAAAATTTTAGTAGAAAAAAATAAACACAAAAATTTTTTAATTTCTTCCATTTAATAATTTACAAATTCAAAGATTAAATTGACAAAAATTTTAGTAGAAAAAAATAAACACAAAAATTTTTTTATTTCTTCTATTTAATAATTCAAAAAATTATAAACCAAATTTTTTAAAATTGACAGAAAAATTTTAGTAGAAAAAAATAAATACAAAAATTTTTTTATTTTTTCTCTTTAACAATTCAAAAAATTAAAGATTAATTTTTTTTTAATTGACAGAAAAATTTTAGAAAAAAAAAATAAACAGAAAAATTTTTTCATTTTTTCTATTTAATAATTCAAAAAATTAAATTTTTTTAAATTGACAGAAAAATTTTAGTAGAAAAAAAATAAACATAAAAAGTTTTTAATTTTTTCCATTTCATAATTTACAAATTCAAAGATTAAATTGACAGAAAAATTTTAGTAGAAAAAAATAAAAATTTTTTAATAAAAAATAAAATTATTCAGCTACTATTTTCTGTATCATAAATTATTATTGCAATAAAAACTAAAAATAAAAAAAATTAATAAATACTTACGAGGCAATACATAACAATCTTTTTTATACCCATTTTGAAAACGACGAACAGGCTGTTGCCTCCTCATCGCACAGTCTTCTTGTTGATCCATATTTTATAAATTTAATAATTAAATACACATACTACTTAACCAAATTAATTATTGACAAAATAATTTATTTCTTCTCAATTTATTAAATATCGATAACTAAAAAAATTTATTTATTTATTTATCAGTCACCTAATTTACTTTACAAAATTTAAATTTCCCCTAGCAATATTTTTGTGTGATATTGAGTGACTCCAATAATTTATATGTCTCCTCATTATCTTGGCAACTGTGCAATTAACGTAAATTAATTTCATCTTTTGTTTACACCACATGATTTCTTCGCGACTTTTATTTTTATCGTATAAAACATTTGACTTGATTTTCAACCGTGAGATTTTTATAAATATTTTATTTATATAAATATTTTATTGAAACACATTGAGCTTTGTTGTTGTTATTGAATAATATTACTTATCATTATTATTATTATTTTTATTATTATTATTATTATTTGACATTTTAATATAAGTAAGTATATTAAATATTTAACATCGACGTTTTGTAGACACTTGTATACAAAGTTTTAAAAAAGAAATTAATTAAGAATCTGAAGTCGATAGTTGACGTTCCGTGGTGCAGTAAATATAACAATTTGCTCTATTATATGTAGTACTTGTGAACAGTACATAGTACAGTAATAGACACAGAGTACCATTAGAGTTGGGGTTGTTATTGATTTCTTAAAACTCTCTCTACTCTTTTACTGCACACGCGGGGCTCTGATACTGACCGAGCAGATTAATTTTCCCAAAGCAAAACGCTTGCGCGTCATCTCCGATGTTTACTCTCATGTTAAACCATTCTCACACACTAACACACCCAATCTTGTTAATTAATTTTAACAATTACCCGCGACTTTTGAAATAAGAAAAAAAAAAGTCTGGATAATACATTGAATCACATTTAACTTCATTCTCAACTTTCTACTTTATTTATTTCTTCTTTTAGAATTACAGTACTTCAAATTATAATTATTTTAGTCGAAATAAAAAAAAAGAAGTAATGATAATTAATTCTTTTTTTTTGTTATTAATGTGTTAATAACAAAAAATATTTGGAAATTTTTTTGAATTAATTTTATATTCTTCTTTTTAATATTTTTAATTCAAATAATTTTTTTTTTCTTAAAAAATTAACTAATAAATATTTTTAATTTTAATTTTTCAGAATATTCCAGTGGACAATTGTATTTAGTCACATTTTATAAAGTTTGTCAAATACTATGGTGAGAAAAATATAAGATTTTAAAAGAATGAGAAAAATTTTGTGTCGAGGATATTCATATGATGAAATCGGTTTTTTTAGTGAAATTTAGTGTCATTGCAAAGGTCTTGACCTTATTTTGTACTTTTTCAAGGTTTCATATCATTCTCACCGATATTCAATTTATTATGATAAATATTTAGGCTACATTAAAAATATCTCTAGATACATAATAAGGAAATTACTTTTTATCTTGTGAGCTATTGACATTTTTAAAGATATAAGCTCACCCCGACATTATACTTATTGAGACCTTTCACTTGAGTACCCACATCAATTTTTCATATATTTATATATATTATATATATGTATATATGAAAAATATACCAAAATGCATGAGGGTACTCAAATGAAATCTCTTGATAAGTGTAACATCGGGATGAGCTTATATCTTAAAAAATGTCAATAATTAAAAACTAACATTGCTATCTTGCCAACTAATAATATTTTTGAAGATATAAGCTCATCTTGATGTAACACTCATCAAGACCTTTCATTTGAGTACCCACATCAATTTTTCATATATTTATATATATATTATATATATGTATTTATGAAAAATATATCAAAATGCATGTGGGTACTTAAATGAAAGCTCTTGATAAATGTAACATCGGGATGAGCTTATATCTTAAAAAATGTCAATAATTAAGAACTAACATGGCTATCTTGTCAACTAATGATATTTTTGAAGATTTAAGCTCATCTTGATGTAACACTCATCGAGACCTTTCATTTGAGTACCCACATCAATTTTTCATATATTTATATATATTATATATATGTATTTATGAAAAATATATCAAAATGCATGAGGGTACTCAAATGAAATCTCTTGATAAGTGTAACATCGGGATGAGCTTATATCTTAAAAAATGTCAATAATTAAAAACTAACATTGCTATCTTGCCAACTAATAATATTTTTGAAGATATAAGCTCATCTTGATGTAACACTCATCGAGACCTTTCATTTGAGTACCCACATCAATTTTTCATATATTTATATATATATTATATGTATGTATTTATGAAAAATATATCAAAATGCATGTAGGTACTTAAATGAAAGCTCTTGATGAGTGTAACATCGGGATGAGCTTATATCTTTAAAAACGTTAATATTTAAGAACTGACTTTGCTATATTGTCAACGATTAACATTTTTAAAGATATAAGCTCATCCCGATGTTACACTCATCGAGACCTTTCATTTGAGTACCCACATCAATTTTTCATATATTTATATACATTATATATATATTATATGTATGTATTTATGAAAAATATATCAAAATGCATGTAGGTACTTAAATGAAAGCTCTTGATGAGTGTAACATCGGGATGAGCTTATATCTTTAAAAACGTTAATATTTAAGAAAGTACAGTGCAATTTAACAAAAGTCATTATTTAGTAATGCAAAATTTTATTTATTTATAGTTCACAAGTCACGGCAGTCACATAGTTAAGGTTGTTAGTTTTATTAATTTATAATCTTTTAAGTATTAAATAATAAAAATTAACATACCTCCAATAGTTGCAAAGAGTATTTATATTTTTAAAAAATATCTTAATGCTTAATGATTTGCAAAAGAAAAAAAAATTGAGATAATATACAGTTCATTAAATTAAACTCTTCACTTAATTTTTACTCCAAATATTTTTAATTCTCCACCTTAGAAATTACAATATTTCCTAAAGCACATAAACATCTGATTTAACATTAAAAAAAAAAAAAAGAAGAAATGATAATTATAAAAAAACTTCAATACAATACATATTAAATTAAATACTTGATTATACATAAGTTGATAATTTTATCTCTAGACATATATTTGTTGGAATTTTTTACCACAGTTGAAACTGTAAGTTCATTAAAAATACAATTAGTGATAATAATTAAGTGATTAATTATTTTTAGTGTTATCAGAGTGATAGAAAATGTTTAAATTAAATCAGCGACGTTCATCGGCATTTCATCAATTTGCGTTGAATAATATTGTTCAATATCCCGGAGAATACGAATGTCGTCAGTCTTGACAAAGTTTATAGAGACACCTTTACGTCCAAAACGACCTGATCTGCCTATTCGGTGGATGTATAACTCACGGTTGTTGGGCAAGTCGTAATTTATAACTAATGATACTTGTTGAACATCAATACCACGTGCCCAGACGTCTGTTGTAATTAAAACACGGCTAAAAAACAAAAAACAATTATTAATATATTAATAAATTATTATAAAAATAATTAATAATTAATCAATAGTTACCTCTGTCCAGATCTGAATTCTTTCATAATGTTATCACGCTCTTTCTGAGGCATATCTCCATGCATTGAACAAACTGTAAAATTAGCCTCTCGCATCTTCTCTGTAAGCCAGTCGACCTTGCGTTTAGTATTGCAGAAAATAACAGCCTGGGTAATGGTCAATGTGTCATATAAATCACACAATGTATCAAACTTCCATTCCTCACGTTCTACTGCTACGAAGAATTGCTTTATTCCTTCGAGTGTCAACTCATCACTAGAATGATAAATTTTTTAATTAAAAAAAATTATAAAATAAAATTAGGCGCGCAGTAGCCCTATCGGATCCGGCCCTTGCTTACCAAATCATTGGACCGGGTTCGAGTCCGGCGTACACCAATGAATATTTTCAATATTTAAGTGTATTATTCTGCTCAGCCCAAAAAATAAAACGAGTTCCAATTTCAAAAGTTTACCCCCTACCGTAGTCGCTCATGACCTTAGTAGTTTATGCGACTTTAAACAAATTAAAAAAAAAAAAAAAAAAAAAAAATTATTTAAAAAAAATTTATAAAATAAATTTTTAAATTAATAAAAATTTAGAAAATAAATTTTTAAATTAATAAAAATTTAGAAAATAAATTTTTAAATTAATAAAAATTTAGAAAATAAATTTTTAAATTAATAAAAATTTATAAAATAAATTTTTAAATTAATAAAATTTAGAAAATAGATTGAAAATTATAAAAATAGGCCCAATATGAAAAAAATCAAATAAAGCGTAAATGCTAAGAGAAAGAGGGAGATCAGCCTTGTAAGAACTGAGGTGTACAAGGGGCATTCCATGCGAAATGGGAAAATGACTAAGATTTTAAAATTTCTCTAGTTAATTCTAATTTAGTCTTAATTTATTATTAAAAGTCTATATTTTACGAATTTGTAAAGAAAATTTTTTTTAATCAATAAGAAAATCGATTTTTCTCTCCTAGTAACTTTTCAGTCGTACTAACTGGTATCCGGGCCGAATGCTGTTTAAGTCGGTAACACGTTTTTTAAATCATCTTATCAATTCCAGCTAGTGATTCATTGTATTTAAGAAGAAGAATTAAATAAAGAAAATAATTATGTTTGATTCAAACGAAAAGATACGTTAGTTTTTTTATAATTCGTATTTGAACATAAGCTCATCACATGTCCCACCAATCACGCAAAAAGATAGAAAAGTGGTTTTCCCAACCTCAAATCTGAATTGTTCAATTTTTTTTCTCTGTAGAAGTAACAATAAACATGTTAAAAATGATTTAAACTTCTTATAATTGTCAAAAAATCCAAAATATAGTTTTGAAGATCATTTAAAATATGTCCCACCAGTCACATGTGACTGGTGGGACACTGGCTTCTAGTCAATGCATGATAAAATTTAGTTAAAGTACTGAAATTTAAAGCTTTATTTCTCTTAGTGATCTTCAATTAAATGATGAAATTTTTTTTTTAACCGAAATAATCACTAATTGACGCTTCACGTAATACTTGCCGTAACTCTTATTCTTTCCCGCTTCACAACATTATTTAATTTTAAAAATGTAGAATGCTACACGATTTTGCATGTCATCCTTATTTATGAATCTTCTACTATTCTCACTTTATTTCTTGTATATTTTTCTGAGTACATACATATTTACTATTCTCCTAAGATTCATGAATCGAACCTGGCTTGGTTAATTTTTCATGGATTTTTTCAAAGTTGCCCTTTATTCTCAGTAGCTTTCCATCGTTAATACTTAACATATAGTCGAACAGATACTAGCATTCACCAGCTAACTAGTGTTCAAGTTCGATGGTTGCCCATCTAATCGACCTAACTGTCCGAAGACGAATTGTCTCAAATTGTTAGTGAAGATGGAAATTTCCATCCACTTGAAATTAGATTTATACTAGCATGAAAATGACCGAATAGGTGATAACGGGTTAGAAGAATTATAATAAAATCACGGTTGATAAAATTAATAAAAAGTTTAAGGTAGTTGTAGCGTGATAGGCATTTCAACAGAAAATTATGAAATTTTTTTTATTGAAAGATAAATATATTAATAATTCACTACCAAAATTTCAGATCAATTGACCGCACCGTTTTTGAGTAATTAATTTTCGAAATTGTATCTTTTACACGTAGAGGTATAGAGAGATGGTAAAGTTAGTCTGAAATCTTCCATACCACTCGAGTGGGCCAAAGATTTCATACTAACTTTATCATCTCTCTATACCGCTACGTGTAAAAGATGCAATTTCAAAAATTAATTACTCAAAAACGGTGCGGTCAATTGATCTGAAATTTTGGTAGTGAATTATTAATATATTTATCTTTCAATAAAAAAAATTTCATAATTTTCTGTTGAAATGCCTATCACACTACAACTACCTTAAAATATTTATTATTATAGTTTAAGGAACAAATTTTGTTTATGTTCGTTATTAATTAACACCTAAGTTTATCAAGAACGTGTTGTCAGCATGCTAAATCCTTTATTTGTGTTTTTCTAATTATCTTAAATAATTTTTAATTAAATATATAAACAATAATGTTTCAAAGGTTGAAATAACATAAAAGTCTTTTTACACGCTTTATATTAGCTTCACTTGTATGTCAGTTTGTTTGTCAGTTTGTCAGTTTGTCAGTATGTCAGTATGTAACTCTCCGTGGGTAATCTGCGCGCCTGCGGCCTTCCTTGGTTCTGGTAGCCGTTTCTCAGGCTCGCTCTCCGAAATCGAACTCTGATTCCCCGTATTTATAATATTTATAAATAATTATTTTTTATTAGCTTCACTTGTATGTCAGTATGTCAGTATGTCAGTATGTAACTCTCCGTGGGTAATTTGCGCGCCTGAATATTTTTGATAATCAACAAATAATAGTTTAAAAAAAGTAAAAAATCACGCTTTTATAAATAAACCAAACTAAAAAGTAAAAAATAAATAATAGTTTAAAAACTAAAACACGCTTTTTATAAAAAACCAAACTAAAAAATAAAAAATAAATTTTAATTAAGAATAGTGTAAAAAGTTTTAATAAATATAAATTAATAATAGTGTAAATAAGAAATAAATGTATTTTATTTTTAAAAAAGAGTGGGGTGCTTTTTAAGATATTATCGAAATGATAATCTTTCTACTCATATCTGTCAATAAAATATTCATAACTATTGACACCATGCACCCCACGCTTTTTTTACAATAAAATACATTTTTTTCTTATTTACACTATTATTAATTTATATTTATTGAAATTTTTAACACTATTCTTAATTTAAATTTATTTTCTATTTTTTAGTTTGGTTTTCTATAAAAAGCGTGTTTTTAGTTTTTTTAAACTATTATTTATTAATAAACAACTTGATGTAAACATTTGGTACTTGTCCGACCAGTCACAATAAAAAACAATCTTTTCAATTGTTTCTACGTAGGTAATCAGTCTAATTCTTTATAATATTGAATGTTTGTAGGATAAATTTTGTATTGAGAAGGAAATATTTTTTAAAAGTTTAGTGGTCGAACTGAAATTCGACTTTAAGTATTCTGCGGTAAGAGAGAAGGATTTCTCGATGTCCCACCAGTCACACTCAGTCAAACGATAATTACGAGAAACTTAAAAAGTAATTGAGGTTTTTAACGAAGGGATGTTGTTAATTAGTTATTCTTCTATATTATAAGATACATTTTACTATAGTATACGTTTCAGTCACATAATTGTAGCTTATAATTTATGGAATTCCAGAGCCAAATGTCCCACCAGTCACTATGGAATGCCCCATAAGTAAAAAGCAATAAAATTATATTTACCGTTTAACGAGAATACGAATAGGATCAGTCATAAACTTGGAAGTCATTTCAAGAATTTCGTGTGGTAACGTAGCAGATACAAGCACAACTTGTGTCGCTGGAGGTAAATAACGATACACATCGTAAATTTGTTCCTTAAATCCCTTGTTTAACATTTCATCAGACTCGTCAAGTACTAGCATCTTTATGGCTCTGGTTCTGAGTGTTCGCCTCTTGATCATATCTAAATAAATTTATTAATATAGTTGATAATTTAAAATCAATAACACTTAATAATTATGATACTGAAATTAGACAACATTTGACTATTCTTAGAATTTTTATAACCAATAAATTATTAAAAAAAAATTGTATGTATAGTTTTTCAAGATTTTTACAAATAAAATTTTTTTTAAAATGATTTGTTAAATAAAAAAAATTCTAAAAATTATCAGATGTCAACTAATTTAATGACATTAAAGTTAGCAGTCACTTAGCCATTTTTCAATTTTTTCTAACAAGTAAATTTTTTCCAAAAAATTATTTTTAAAAAATTGCATTATTTATTTTTTAAAATTTCTACGTGCCATTTTTTTCTACTTTTTTTTCGCCATAATTTATTTGTTAAAAAAATTCTTAAAATTATCAAATATCTGCTAAATTAATTTTCATATCATGCTAACTTAATCTTCAATAAGATATTCTTCAAAATTTTTTACTTGATTTTTTTTTCTAAGTATATTAATTTATTTTAAGACAATAATATTTACCAAAAACACGCCCAGGAGTTCCAGAGACAACGTGTTGTCCATAATCCAACTTCCTGATATCCTCTCCGAGGTTAGTCCCACCAATACAAGCATGACACTGGACATTCATAAAATCTCCTAGAGCAAGAATTACCTTCTGGATCTGAACCGCTAACTCACGAGTCGGCGAGAGAACTAGGACTTGTGTTTCCCGGATTTGAGTGTCCAGGGACTGGAGAATGGCAATAGAGAAAGTTGCAGTTTTACCAGTACCGGATTGAGCTTGTGCTATCACATCTCGGCCTTTCATCATAGGTTTTATGGACCTCTGTTGAATAGCAGATGGTCTTTCAAAACCTACAAAGACAAAAATTATTATTTAACTTCATAAAAAATAAAACATTTTTTTAGGTTAGAATTTTTCAACAAAATTTAAAGAAAAAATTATTAGCTTACCGTAAGCGTAAATCCCACGTAATAATTCATCACGCAGTCCCATATTATCAAACGTATTGATAACTTCAACATCTTCACTGGTTTCAAATTCAACGTTTGATAAATCTTCTGTTTGGGCAACACGTCTTGCTTTTCCTTCCGCCATTTCGGTAATTTATTTTTACTTGTGTTTTGTGTTTTCAGTTATTTATATATTTAGTTAAACTCTGCCTGGTAGTCACTATCGAGAAACACACTGAACTAAAAATATGGAGGGTAGAGATAAGGAGAACTGTCTTGTATGGGGGACAATCTGAAAAAGTGTCCAGCTGTAAGCTTGAAATAACAGTTCAACAATCTTCCAGAATGGCGCTCGTGCATATTCAGAGTAGGTGTGAATGTAGCAATCGTAGACGAATTGAAGTGAGCCGAGTTATAAAATTTAATATTTTCCGTGACTAGAGTAGTTAGTTACAGTAGAGTATTAAACACCTCTACTATTTACGTAGTCTCAAATATTTTAGTAAATATAACCTGAAATAACCATTGTAAGCAATTTTGAAGAGTGATTTAATTTTTGTGAACGTTAAATAATTTTCAGGGTTTATTGTAATAACAATTTTCAAAAACAATAAAACAATAATGGGCAAAGTTTGTGTGGTGAAAAGTTGTCCAAGTGGGCGTAAATTAAAAAGTACAAAAAATAATTTGCCTCAGTCAGTTTCATATTTTCAAGTAAACGTATGTAAAATAATTTTTCATTAAATATTTTCTTTATTAACGATCCTTTATTTTTAAAATTTTTTTATTAAGCCAACACATTTACATTTTTTGTTTACATAAATTCACAGACACCTGCGAGATTACAAAATTGGAAAACTTCATTGGGCATTGAATTGAAAGCTTCCGATTTTGTTTGTCATCTTCATTTTAAAGAAGAGCACATAAAAACGTATGAAAAGTTTTTTATAAAAGGAGAGCTCAAGATTTTTCCTACAGGGAAAAAAATACTCAGAAATGAAGCTTTACCAACTATCGAACATCAGTTCATTCCCATACCAGCATATGAACTCCTGGCGAGTACCGTACATGAACAGCAACAACCAAACTTCCATTGCAATCACTCTGAAGACGAACAGCAGTATCAAGTACAAGAAAACAATGTAGAACAACAGAAAGTATTAGTAAATCAGGAAGTTTCTAATAATTTTATGGATGACAATGTACAAACTGAAAAAGATTTGGACGAACCACTGTTAAGTCAACAAGCACACTATGATTTAAAGAATCACCAGGAAACCGAAGCAAGTACCCAATCAGAGAATTTTAGGGACAATCTTAATAAATTCATAGCACTACCACCGTTTTGGATGTACGGAGATAAACCAAATGGACCTGAATTTATGCGAATGGATCCAACAACTGAGCGGATCACAAACCGCTTACGTTTAAATGAGGATAAATCAATTACTGTAAGTATTAATTTATGTACGAGTAAATATATTTTTTTTTTTTTTTTGCGACAATTATTAATTACTATCCAATTGCAGGTTATTTTTCGTAATAATGAAGAATTGATTCTGAACGACAAAATTGATTCACATAGTAATATTTACGATTACTTAAAATCCGTAGAACGATGGCCACTATGCGTTGGCACTCAAATTGATAGTAACAGGTTAGATTGATTTATTTCTACATGATCAAATGTATGAGCTACTCATTGACGGTTTTATATCGATATAATATTAATAATAACATCAATTTTCAGGTATTCGAAAATTTGTAAAGGTACGATTGTTGGTGATGATGCTTATATAAGAAATCAACCAAATCCACGGTGTAAATCCTGTCGAATGTTACGAAATCGGTTACAGAACCGTAAAAGTAAATCTACTTTTATTAATTTGGAGAGAACAACTGCTACCAAGAGACGTGCTTCAAATCTTGTTAAACAATGTAAACGTCTAAAATTAACGGTAAGTTTTATAAACTACAATATTATTTTTTTTTAACTGAAGCAGCATGTCATTCTTAACGTTATAAGTTCGCAGTATATGTTAAATTTAAGACATTATAATGCTATGAAAATTTCACAATGTATCATACCAAAGGGTAATAGAGTCTAGCTAAGGAGTGCTTAAATAAAATAATAACTATAATATAATATAAAGTTACAAAATGAAAAGTATTAGATTTAGTCGATATGCTTCTGTGCTGTACATGTTGAATTTTAATTACATGTCTGCCTTTAGCTAGGCTTCATTAGCTACGGATACCGTTATTTACACTCTGGTCAGTAATCTGTGATCAACCAGGAACATTGGTAATGGGAAAATGTGATTCAATTCCGTATTGGCATTGGTTATGGGAAAATTTGATTCAATTCCGTATTGGCATTGGTTATGGTAAAATTTGATTCAATTCCGTATTGGCATTGGTTATGGAAAAATTTGATTCAATTCCGTATTGGTCTTCTATTTTTGACATTAATAACATACAAATACACTTCGTCACTGAAATTGAAGGAAATTTAAATAATTATCATGCTTTCACAACTTGCAATTCATTGGGTGTTATTTTTTTCGGAAATTGAATTATCTATGAATATAGTGCTCAATGACATTACAAAACGAAATGTTTTAAAGCTCGTATTGCAATATTGAAATGCAGATATTTTGAAGGCCCTTCGAATTTTTGCGACTAGTGTAGTATAAACTATTTCCAAGATTCTTTGCAATTTTAGTTTAAAAATGTGTAAATCCATATTGCAAAACAATATTATTAATCGATGAGTATTTTTCAATGAGAATCATGAATAGTATTTGTATCTTCAATATTTTTCAATAATTTTTGAATCGGTTTTTACATTTTAATCTACCATTAACATTGCTTCTAAAATAGTTAAGATTTGTACATAAAAGTTGTACATGAAATAGTAATTGTACATTAATTCTAGCGTAATGAAAGATATGTACATAAAATTTGTATTCTTTCATTCAAATTACAAGAAAATAGATGAGAGTTTTATATTTTACAAGTCGCACATTAATAAAAAAATTAAAAAATTTTTTTTCGTTTACTTGTGTACATTATGTGTCCAAAAATAAAAATTTGATACGATAATTAATAGGTTTATAATTTTGACTTTAATTATACCATAGGTTAACTAATATTAATAATAATTTATAGCGTATTTTTTTTCAGCGGCACTTGAATGACATACTTTACAGAAATTTTGAAGTAAATAAATAATTTTGAACATTTTAATTTTATATATTAATTGTTTGTGTAATAATTACTTCTACTCCTAAAAATTTTGTGTGAAGACTAATATGTAAAACTTCGAGATTTTTTTTCACTTTAATTGATGGAGTAATCATTTATTTTCGTTCGAACAAGCCGCTGATATATTACTGTTAATTTGCAATAACTATTACTCATTTTAATTATAATAGAACGTTAATATTACTTATATAATATTCAAACCTCGAAGAATGGTTACCTTAGCACGACCATCAAGGTTAATCAATTATAAAGCCTCAACTATGTCATGAATTCCGTAATACAACAAATTTTATTTTATTATTCTTTCCTTGATGACGTATGAAATTGTTAACATTTTTATGATTTATTTACAGAAAATTCAACTGAAAGATAAAATATTTATGGCCAAGTCCGAGTGTGCTAAGAAGTCGGAAGCATTAGTACAAAAAGCGATTAACGAATTACCTACAGAATTTCAGAATGCGGTAAATTCGTGCTTTGAAGCCGCGAAGAAACGAAATGCCAAAGGTCGACGATATACGTTAGAGTGGATATACGAGTGTATATTGATTCGTTTAAAAAGCAGGAATACGTATCAATTTTTACGTCAGAGGAATATTTTACCTCTTCCATCTATTGATACATTAAATAAATTCATAAGAAAAATTAGTTGTTCTGCCTACGGATTTCAACCTGCTACTTTTTCTGGATTAAAAGAAAGGTGTGAAATAATGGAAAAAGGGGAAAAACGAGGAGTTCTTTTGGTCGATGAGATGAAACTCAGTGAAGGCGTTTTTTTTGATAGTCAATCTATGAAATTTTGTGGTTTTGTTGACCTGGGAAACCACACTCCGGATGATTTAAAAAATACAACGGCAGATCATGCTTTGGTCTTTAAATTTGTACCTTTCAGAGGTCGATGGGTCCAAGCATTAGGTTGCTTTCTCTCAAAGAATGCTTGCAAAAGTCAACCATTACATAAGCTTATCTTGGAATGCATTGTGCTAATGGAAAATAGCGAAATCAATATCGATGCTGTCGTTATGGATGGCGCATCATGGAATCGAGGGGTGTGGAAAATATTCGGTATAGACGAATCTAACATTAGCTGTGAACATCCCTGCGACAGCTCGCGCCGTTTATGGATGATTTCAGATTTTCACCATTTAATTAAATGCTTCCGAACATCTACCTTAGATGATAAACTACATGAGTTCAAGGTTAAATAGACAAGTTATATTTATCTTGGTGAATTGATCTAGGCAATAGTTATCATTATTATAACTATAACCTTTTCAGACCCCTTATGGAACTGTGAGAAAACAACATTGGGAAGCTGTTCTAGAGGAAGAAAATTATCGCCAGCCAAATATGAAAATTGCTTACAAGTTGACACCAGCTCATTTGAAACCAAAAGGCTTTCAAGCAATGAATGTTCCTCTTGCTACTCAAGTATGTATATCTCAACATTTATATCTATTAATTATATGTAACGATTATTATAGTGTATTTGTCATAATTATAGGTATTCGATCATAGAGTTGCCGTTGCGATGGCTCATTTTCAACCAACGTGCGAGAAATTAAAAGATTCAACTGCAACCCAAAAATTTATTCACCTACTTTTCAATTTAATCGAAGCGATGTCATCACGTATACCAAGAGATGCTTTGTATGCAAAAGATGATTGCAAAAAAAAGCAGGTAAGAATATTTATAAAACAATACATAATCATTCGAAATTTAAAATTTGTAGGTTTCATTGGAATCAAAGCACTCGAGGAAGCTTTGGCTCTACAATCACAGCAATTGGTACCCTGCAAAAACTGTCAAGTACTCGATGCCAAACGTTCGTTTATGTGTCATATAATAAGTAGTTTTGTTAAACTAATAGAATTTGAAATATTGTAGGTTGAGAATATTTTAAAATGATTTCTAAGATTTTCTTTTGCTGTGCTTGTATTTGTGGTTAATGTTACGTGGCTTTCTGGTGTATGCATAATATAAGCTGAAAAAATCATTTTTTGGCACAATGTTTCGTTGCTTTTATAATATATGAATTTTTTTATCAATGATTTATTTAATTATTTTGAAGTTTCGTACTTATTTTACATTTACATATTTCAGGCAATTCTTGAATTCCTACAATTTCTTGAAGATTGGGAAAAAGAGCTTGGGAAAAAAATACCAGTTTCAAGAAGTACTTTATTGGGATTAAAAGTAACCTTACGGGCAACGCTTGAAATTTTGGATATGCTCAAAAATGCATGTGATTATAAGTTTTTGATGACAGCAACTTTATCTCAAGATCCTTTGGAGGTAGTTATACATAAAGACATCACATAACCACACATCATACGATTCGTTCTATTTTTTAATGAATATTCATTTGTCTTTCATTTCAGAGATTTTTTTCAGTCATGAGATATTCATGTGGAGGAAATGATCACCCCGATCCTAAAATGTTTGCCCAAGTTTATCGATTAGCATCTACCTTCTCTCTAATACGTCCACCAAAAGGATGTAATGTTTCAGGGACAGAAGTTCTAAAAAGTCTAATCAAATCTAAGGAAGTTTTAACTTCTCCGGAAGAAGGAGGCAAAGATAAGTGGCTTCGAACTATTGATGATATGTTGGAAGGTCCTGGGCCATCAGATGAAGACTCTTCAATAGACAAGGACCATGATTATAACGAGGCCAAAACCAGTGAGGCCGTCCAGTCATACATTGCTGGTTACTTAGTTCGCAAGTTGAAAAAGACTGTAACATGTAAGGATTGTATGAAAGCTATAGAGATGAGTGCTGATGCTGGTAAAGAATTACAGCGAAATGATGTTATTTGTAAGATGAATTTATACGATGGATTACGTTTTG
This sequence comes from Cotesia glomerata, assembly GCF_020080835.1. Classification (NCBI taxonomy): domain Eukaryota; kingdom Metazoa; phylum Arthropoda; class Insecta; order Hymenoptera; family Braconidae; genus Cotesia; species Cotesia glomerata. Next base: position 36,116,496 of record NC_058158.1, read on the forward strand.
CAAGCGATCAATTATTTAATCTCACAAAGCAGTTAGAAGAGTGTGTTTTACGAGCTGTCAGTAAAGGTCTTCCTAATATTGAAACTATTTCCGAAATATCTGAAGAACTAAAAAAAAAAGATTTATTGAGAGTTGGGTGCGTTGAACATAAAAATAAATTAACTAAAAAAGTTATTGATATTTATATTGTTATGCGCGCTCATTTTTTGGCTAAATCAGAAAATAAGCGCTATGATGCAGCCAAAACTAAAACAAAGATGAATCGAAAAAATGCCAAATTACTATCTTAAATAAATGACTCGTGGTTTTAAAAAATTTGCATATTTTATTTATTATTAATAATGTTCATGTTAATTCGTATATTTCATTGTTGTAAATTGATATACGTTTATTGTGTGTAAATCTCGTTTTATGATTGATACATTTAAATTTGCGAATTTTAAAAGTTTAATTATTTTTTTAAGCCAATAAAAATATTTTTAAATGACAATTTTTTTATGTTTTTTATGATTTATTGAAAAAAAAATTTTAATCTAAAAACTAACACTTAAGTTAACTTATTTTTTTTTCATTTTTGTTTTCATGAACTTTTGTTCTCTAATTGTAAACATGCAATTTTTTCATCTTACTTATATATTTATTTTTTTAGTATTTACTAATTAAACGTTGAAATACGATACGTAAGAAAAAAATTACATATTGTTTCCTATTTTATGCGTATTTTAAAAAGTGCGCCATAACAAAGCGGAAGTTTTTCTTTCCTTGTTCATTTCTCTATCCTACTCTAATAACTTTTGGCGCTTCCTTTAAAATTTACTCTGATGCTACTGTGGCGCTGCCCTAATTTATAGCATTCAGACGGACGCTTTTCATACACAGAGACGGTCCTCCTTATCTCTACCCTCCATAACTAAAAACTAAAAACTCACTCGTCGGGTTTCTTCGTCCGGACTCGGAATTGAACGATCGGTAAAGAAGACTAATTCTCGGCTAAGTTCGGTTTTTGTCCCCAAATTTCGGAAATTAAAAAATTACTAGAATTTAAATTTGCGCGCGCAAGCGCGCGCCTGACTATAGAGTTTGCATATATTTTCATGCTTATGATATATTCGACCAATCACGTTACGAATAGTTTGGTTACATGATATATTTTCATATTTTTCATCTAAATTATAAAAGTGGATTATCAAAATGATAATCACTCTACTCATATCTGTCAATAAAATATTTATAACTATTGACACCATGCACCTCACGCTTTTTTTAAAATAAAATACATTTTTTTTATTCACACTATTATTAATTTATATTTATTGAAATTTTTAACACTATTCTTAATTTAAATTTATTTTCTATTTTTTAGTTTGGTTTTCTATAAAAAGCGTGTTTTTAGTTTTTTTAAACTATTATTTATTTTGCTATAATTTATTTGTTACAAAAACTCTAAAATCAAATACCTACTAAAATAATTTTTGTTTCGGCATTTCAACCCAGAGGGAGCTGTTCTACCATAACAAAACTCGCGCTCCTGGTTGTTGTCATCACACAAATAATAATTACTTGTTGAAAATTGCATTATTTAAAAATTTTATTAATAATCATTCGAAAAATAATTTTTTAAATAATAAACACGTGTAAAAATTTCCTATTTTTATAAATGATTATTTATTTAATAAAAGAAGTGATATTGTGAAGTTCAATAAATCTAGTAGAGCTGTAGAGGTTATGAATAAAATTTAAAATTTCGACGTCAAAATTTATTTAAATTTAATTAAATAATGGCATCAAAAAACAAACAAAAAGAAACGTCGATAGCTGTCAAATTGGAAGAACCTCTGACAAGTGAATCCTGTTCGAAAATAATTATTGAACTGATAAAGTATATATTGTTTCAAAAGCAGCAAATACCATTTTCTTTTGATACTCTAGTGAAGTTTCAAACTAAAATAAAACCCTCGGACCGAAATTTTAATTCTACTAAATCACTATTTAATACTCTGGACAACATGACCTCCCAGTTGTCATCGCAGTTACATTTATCTGGGTGCGATGTAAGAGAAGTTGTTGTGGTTATTGGTGCTACTACAATCACTCCGAAGTTTTGTTTGAAACTTAAATTACCTGGAATTATTTTGAGTAGCAAAAAACATGTGGAGCATCAACATTCTTTTAGAAAACCGCTTCTTTCTTTAATGAAGTAAGTGTCAATTAAAATTTTTTTTATTTTTTTTAATGATACTAAAATTAATATGAAAATGAAGTTAGCCGACATTTCAAAATTTTTATAAATTTTTTTATTGAAAAAATTTCAATTAAACAATTAAAAAAAAAATTTTCACATGTAAAAAACTTTAAAAACTATAAGTGCATTTTTTTATAAATATTTTTTTAGTGGTAATTTAATTAATTAAAAAAATTAAAAAACTTTTAGACGTCTGCTAACTTTAGTGTCATAAAATTAATAGTCGTATATTAATTTTTTTGGATTTTTATAAAAAAAGTAGTATAGAAAAATTTTGATGAAAAAATTTCTCATTTAGAAAATAAAAAAAATTAAATTTTTTAAAATTGACAGATGTCAGCTGACTTTAATATCATTTTTTATATTATTTTATAAAAATAAAATTAGTAGACATCTAAAAATTTTTAGAATTTTTTTTATCAAAAAAATTAAAAGAAAAAATTTCACATGTAAAAAATTTGAAAAATTATAACTGCAATTTAAAAAAAATATTTTTTTATTTCTAATAAAGTTATCAAAAAAAATAATTAAGTAATTAAATTATAATAAAGTAATTATATATTATTATTTAATTAAAATAATTAAATTATAAAAAAAAAATAATTACTTTTTTTATCTTTATAATGATACTAAAATTAATAGTCGTATATTAATTTTTTTGGATTTTTATAAAAAAAAGTAGTATGGAAAAATTTTGATGAAAAAATTTCTCATTTAGAAAATAAAAAAAATTATATTTTTTAAAAATATTTTTTTTATCATTGATTTATTATAAAAATAAAATTAGTAGACATCTAAAAATTTTTAGAATTTTTTTTATCAAAAAAATTAAAAGAAAAAATTTCACATGTAAAAAATTTGTAAAATTATAAGTGCAGTTAAAAAAAAAATATTTTTTTATTTCTAATTAAATTATCAAAAAAAAGTAATTAAATAATTAAATTATAATAAAGTAATTATATATTATTATTTAATTAAAATAATTAAATTATAAAAAAAAATAATTATTTTTTTTATCTTTATAATGATACTAAAATTAAAAAACATTTTTTTTTATCATTGATTTATTATAAAAATAAAAAAAAATTGACAGATGTCAGCTGACTTTAATATTATTTTTTATATTAATTTATAAAAATAAAATTAGTAGATATCTAAAAATTTTTAGAATTTTTTTTATCAAAAAAATTAAAAGAAAAAATTCTACATGTAAAAAATTTGTAAAATTATAAGTGCAATTTAAAAAAAAATATTTTTTTATTTCTAATTAAACTATCAAAAAAAAAATTATTAAGTAATTAAATTATAATAAAATAATTATTTATTATTACGTAATTAAAATAATTAAATTATAAAAAAAAAATAATTACTGCTAATGTTATTATCATAAAAACATTTTTTAAACTATAAAATATTTTATTAATAAAATTAATTATTTTATTTTCAATTTATCCAGATCCTTAGTTGAGAGTCCAGAGTTCCAAGAAGCAATGACAGTGCCCCTAGGCTTGACCAACACCTTCATATTGCTTCAGAAAAGCGATACGAATGCCAGATCTGACTATTTCATGCCCAAACCTCAGTACAATTTGCCAGTCTACTCGAGCACGTGTTTTACTATTAACTTGTACCACGATGACTTCATAATAGACTGCAAGTGTGATAATTTAGTGAGGGTGTACAACGACGATCAGCGAGAACTTGTTGAAGGTCTAGAAAACGATGAGCTTGACAGAAGAAATTGCAATAGACCAGAAGACTCATATCTTTGGTACCAGTCCAGGGAATCTGTTAAAGGATTTAAATTTTTAAGATAACCATTATCAATTAGACACAATTTTTTTAAACTGTTAACTATTTAAAGACTGTTTGATATTTTTATATTTTTATTAAGCTTTTTAATGAGGATTTCGACATTTTTAACTAAGATTTCGTCATTTATATTAATGATAATTTTATAAAGCTAAAAAAAATATAAAAATATATTTTTAAAGTCAAGAAATATCAAATTTAATGTTACGCGCCTACAAATGTGTTATATAATTTATATGTAATCGATTCAGCTAAATTTTTATCTCAATTTTTTTTTAATTATATTTGATTGTAGTGAATTGAATATTCAAGGTCGAGTGTCAATATTAAAAAAAATGATATTTTTTTTGTGATTTAACATCTAGCGAAAATATTGTCACTTAGCCATAAAACTTAAAATAATAAAAGATTTATAAATGAATAAATAATAAAAAATTAACAATTTTCATGATATGAAATAAAAAAATGAATATATTTTTTTAATATTCTTAAATTTAAGAATGGAATAATTTAGGTTTAATTGTAATAAATTAATATCGAAGGTCGGATGTCAATGCAGATAAAATTGTGACTTTTCATAAAAAAAACCTTGCAATCGATTACCGTAACATCCAACTTTTCCACTATCTCGTACATTATTGACAAATAATTACATCCGAGTGGGAAGATTATTATTTAATAGCTCTATTATCGGATCTCTGATTAGTCTTCAATCGCGAGCGATAAACTTTAAAGTAAAACTAACTTAAAGTTGATCATAAATAAAATAAAAATGAACAAACTTAAGTTTTGCACTCCTGAACAGAAGAAATGTTGGCAGGACAAGGGATACGTAAAACTTACCAATGTATTTACTCCAAAAGAAATAGAAGAAATGTCTGCTGAGTACGACGAATTGTTCGAGCGCAAAAGACGGGAAGACTTGGCAGGATTGGAGTCAGCTTGGGCTGGAAATGACATGAAGAATTTATCTGGCAACCGCAACGTTACTGTAAGCCTTCAGAAATTTTTTTTATTAATTATTCTAACTAGCAACCTTGCAGTCGCTATGCATAAATTGCACTTTATTTTCTTAAATATTGATATTTTTCAAGATATAAGCTCATCCCGATGTTACGCTCATCGAGAGCTTTCATTTGAGTACTCACATGCATTTTGATATATTTTTCATGTATACATATATATATATATATATATATATATATATATATAATATATATAAATATATCAAAAATTGATGTGGGTGCTCAAATGAAAGGTTTTGATGAGTGTAATGTTGAGATGAGCTTATATCTTTAAAAATGTCAATACTTTACAAGATAGCAAAGTCAGTTCTTAATTATTGACATTTTTTAAGATATAAGCTCATCTCGATGTTACACTCATCAAGAGCTTTCATTTGAATACCCACATGCATGTTCATATATTTCTCATATATACATATATACATATATATAATATATATAAATATATGAAAAATTGATGTGGGCACTCAAATGAAAGGTCTTGATGAGTGTAACTTCAGGATGAGCTTATATTTTCAAAAATATCATTAGTTGACAAAATAGCAAAATCAGTTCTTAATTATTGACATTTTTTAAGATATAAGCTCACCCTGACATTACACTCATCAAGACCTTTCATTTGAGTACCCACATCAATTTTTCATATATTTTATATATTTGTATATGGGTCATTCCACCAAATAAGGACATTTTTACGGGGCGACCCTCGCGGATTATGTTTAAAATTTATGGAGGTGTTCTCTATCATAAGACAAAAATTCCCTGAGAGTTTTAGCTCTTAATACGCAGCGGTCTTGAAGTTATGATTTTTTGAAATTTTGGAAAAAATTTTTTTTCAACTTTTTCGTCAATTTTTCTGATATGAAAAACATTTTTAAACAAAATTGACAAACATTGTATTTTGTAGGAGAAATTCTCAGCTTTTGAATGAAAATATTTATTTTTTCATAAACTCATCAGAAGACCCTTAAAAATCGAATTAAAGTGGAAAAATTGATTTTTTTCGGTGTGCAGCCCAAAATTCTTCAAATTTGAATTTTTTTTTCTGAAAGCTGAGAGTTTTTTACACAAAATATAGCGTTTTGCCGATGTGCATATTTTTTGTTTCGTCACAATTAAATTAAACGCAAATTCATTATAATTAAAATACTTTTATTTTTGAACTTTTTTGAGATGTGGACACAGTTTTAATGAAAGCATAACCAATTTCATCTTTTAAAGCGGTACGTTCTGGATTTTCCAGCTCATATTTTTATAATTTACCAGGCAGGTGTCTATAGGAGATCTATAGATTCCAGGCGCACCCTGCTCTTCGATACTCTATAAATTTTTAGAATAATTATTAAGGGTATTATATTTAAAATAATACACACGATTATATAAAATTAAAGTAAATTGTTTAATTAATTATATAATTTGGGCCAGATGGCACCGGACATACGTCCGGAGCCCCAAGATGATTGTCGCCTGATTGCTCAGGGCAGACTCCTCTGGATTTGCATCCAGTACAATAGATTTTAATAATTAAATGTCGCAACGCCGCATCTCAGGTTACCCTAGTGAACACCATCGAGGCCCGAATCTCATGCAGCGTCATGAGTTTTGAATTCGAGTCGCGATGGCGTTCGCAGAATTTCTTTATCTCCTCGTCACTCCGTTAAATAATTCTTGCAACGGAATAATCGAGGTTTTATTTAATAAAAATAATTTCTAAGAACCGTCAAATAAATTTCGAAATTCGCTAGAACGTTACAAAAGGCACAAAAGTGTGTAATGACTGTGTACCTTTCACCGTTTTCGATTGAGAATATCGTACGTCTAACACATTTTTTTTATTAAATAATCGTCATTAGCAATAAAAGTAAAGTCAACGCTTGTAAAATTTTTCGTTCCCCAGGAAAACAAATCTTGTGGTTTCAGTATATGCTCTTTATTGTTCATTTGTAATGAAGCTCTAGCAGCATATCGTTTTAATTAACCCGCAAGACCATCGCATGGTCCTTTGCCATGGGCAGTTGCAAAAAAATGCCACAGCGTTGATTTCGAAGTCAGCATAATGATAACATAAGTTTGTAAATGCTTTCTTGTTTTTGAATTGTTGTGGAGCTCCATCAGAGAAGTAAAAAATCGTATTGATGACAGCAAACTTCTTTTTAAGAAAGGCAATCAATTGCTCTTGAAATAAATAAATTAAAACTGTGTCGTGCTTAAGACAATCTGAAATACCAACAAAGCTCAAATGCTTAATAGTATCATTTTCGTTATAATAAATCACCATTGGAAATATAGTAGCTTGATCATTATTCGAATGAAAGCTTTAAGCTGCTTCCTGCACAACGAATGCATAATTTTCCGCAAAGTCAAATACTACGGCGAATTCCCCGCTCTTTAAATTTAGTTTTGTATCAGAAAAAAATCGACTTTGTGTTTTCGCAATAAAATCATGTTTCAAAAGCTTATCAAGTTGCGTCACTAAAGTCTCGATGAAGTCTTCGGAATCTGAAGTAACATTCACAATAGTACAACGGTCTGTTGATGTCCACATTTTATATTGGATTTCATTAACATCAGATTCATTAAACGACATACGAAAATAATCAGCGATTTCTTCATTATTTGGACAACTATTGCACATTCTGGAAAAGTACGATTCTTTTGGATTGTTACAAAATAATTTATTTAATAAATTTTTGTAAATTGGCTGAGATTCTACAACCCAATCGGTCAATTGATCTGAAATTTTGGTAGTGAATTATTAATATATTTATCTTTCGATAAAAAAAATTTTATAATTTTCTGTTGAAATGCCTATCACGCTACAACTACCTTAAAGAGAAAATTATATTACTATTCTGAATTATATTACTGCATAGTGAATCTAACATTTAATTTAATTGTGACGAAACAAAAAATATGCACATCGGCAAAACGCTATATTTTGTGTAAAAAACTCTCAGCTTTCAGGAAAAAAATTCAAATTTGAAGAATTTTGGGCTGCACACCGAAAAAAATCCATTTTTCCACTTTAATTCGATTTTTAAGGGTATTCTGATGAGTTTATGAAAGAATTAATATTTTCATTCAAAAGCTGAGAATTTTTCCTACAAAATACAATGTTTGTCAATTTTTTTAAAAAATGTTTTTCATATCAGAAAAATTGACGAAAAAGTTGAAAAAAAATTTTTTCCAAAATTTCAAAAAATCATAACTTCAAGACTGCTGCGTATTAAGAGCTAAAACTCTCAGGGAATTTTTGTCTTATGATAGAGAACACCTCCATAAATTTTAAACATAATCCGCGAGGGTCGCCCCGTAAAAATGTTCTTATTTGGTGGAATGACCCATATATATCATATATATCATTCATATATATATATTATTCATATGTATATATGAAAAATATATCAAAAATGCATGTGGGTACTCAAATGAAAGCTCTTGACGAGTGTAACATCAAAATGAACTTATATCTTTAAAATATATATTATATATATGTATATATGAAAAATTGATGTGGGTACTCAAATGAAAGCTCTCGATGAGTGTAACATCGGGATGAGCTTATATCTTTAAAAATGTCAATAGTTCACAAGATACAAGGTCATTTCTTCATTATGTATCTAGAGATAGAGAATTTTCAAATGCCGCCTAAATACTTTATCATAATAAATTGACTATCGGTGAGAATAATATGAAACATTGAAAATGCACAAATTTAAATCAAGACATTTGCAATGACACTAAAGTTCACTACAATAAATAATAGTTTAAAAAACTAAAAACACTTTTATAGAAAACCAAACTAAAAATAGAAAATAAATTTAAATTAAGAATAGTGTTAAAAATTTCAATAAATATAAATTAATAATAGTGTAAATAAAAAAAAATGTATTTTATTTTAAAAGCGTGAGGTGCATGGTGTCAATAGTTATAAATATTTTATTGACAGATATGAGTAGAGTGATTATCATTTTGATAATATCTTAAAAAGAACCCAACCATTTTTATAAAATAAAATACATTTTTTTTATTTACACTATTATTAATTTATATTTATTGAAATTTTAACACTATTCTTAATATAAATTTATTTTCTATTTTTTAGTTTGGTTTTCTATAAAAAGCGTGTTTTTACTTTTTAAACTATTATTTATTTTTACTTTTAGTTTGGTTTATTTATAAAAGCGTGATTTTTAGTTTTTAAACTATTATTTGTTGATTATCAAAAATATTCAGGCGCGCAAATTACCCACGGAGAGTTACATACTGACATACTGACATACTGACATACAAGTGAAGCTAATAAAAAATAATTATTTATAAATATTATAAATACGGGGAATCAGAGTTCGATTTCGGAGAGGGAGCCTGAGAAACGGCTACCAGAACCAAGGAAGGCCGCAGGCGCGCAGATTACCCACGGAGAGTTACATACTGACATACTGACAAACTGACAAACTGACATACAAGTGAAGCTAATATAAAGCGTGTAAAAACCGATTTTATCGTATGACTATCCTGAACACAAAATTTTTCTTCTCTTAATAACATAGATAATTTCTATCAATTAATTTCTTCAGGTAAAATCCATCCACAACCTCCAGATGCACAGCGCAGTTTTCACCCGCGTGATAACAAACTCCAATTTGTTAGACGCAATGGAAGACATCATGGGCACCAAGGACATTCTTTTGCACCATACCAAAGCTCACATCAAGCCACCAGAGAAAGGAGCTCCCTATTTAATGCACCAAGACTACCCGTACTTCCCTCACAAGAAGCACACCATGCTAGCAGTCTTCATTCATCTTGATGACACTACTCCAGAGAACGGCGGGCTGGCTATTTACCCTGGAAGCCACAAGTTGGGACCTCTTCCTCCGAAGAAAATTATTGATGAAAAGAACGAAGCTTACCATTACGTAGATCCTGAAAAGTATCCGCTGTCCAAAGCCACTCCAGTTAGCGCTGAAAAGGGAGAGATAATCGCTTTTACTTACTTGACTCTTCATGGATCGTACTTGAATCTTTCTGACAGACCTAGACGCATGTTTTTGATCCAACTGAGGGCTGCTGATGACGAGCCTACTGAAGATACTCATAAGTCTCCGTGTCAGGAGCTGGTTTTGAGAGGAAGAAATGTTTATCGTAGTGCTAATATGGCTCACAGATTTGCTCATTGATTTTTTTTTTTAATTTAAAGTAAAAGGCCCAATTATTAACACTTGCAATTTTATTCTAATTAAAAAAATTAAAAAAATAATTTAAATTTACTATTCAAAAATTATATTTATTAATTTATAAGAGTTGATTTTCTTTAATTAAAATAAAATTGCAAGTGTCAATAACTGGATCTTTTACCTTTAATTATTTAAAAATTTATTTTAAAAGATAGTTAAATATTTTTAAAACTTAGAAAAATTTTCAATTTATTTTACAAGTAATATTTGAAAATTATTACATAAATTACTTCAACTTTTTTTTTTTTTTTGTGAAAATTTTACATCGTTTTCTTTTCACTAATAAATAATTATAAAAACTATATTTATCAATTTATTAGAGTTGATTTTTTTTTAATTAAAATAAAATTGCAAGTGTCAATAATTGGTTCTTTTACCTTATTAAAAAATTTATTTTAAAAAATAGATAAATTTTTTTGAAACTTAGAAAAATTTCCAATTTATTTTAAAAGTAATAACATTTGAGAATTATTACATAAATTATTTAAAGTTTTTTTTTTTTTTGTAAAAATTTTGCATCTTTTTCTTTTCACAAATAAATAATTATAAAAATTATATTTATTTGTATATGAACAACTTCAGATTGTTTTTTATTTTTTATTTAATTTAAAGCTTTTTTACATTTTCTTATAAAATTTGTTCATTTCCTCGAAATGAAAATTTATTACTGAGGTTCGTATTGTTGATTTGATGAATTATTAAATTTAAGATGTCTGAGTCTATTAAGGCTGATTCTTCGAAGGATTTAAATGAAGCTTACAATGAAGAAGAAATAAAAAGCTTAGTTACATCTAATGACAATTTAGTCAAATCTAAGTTTAATATTAATAATAATGAAGAAAATTTTGAAGAAATGAATTTTGAAAAAAAATTTTATTCCGAAAATGAAGAAATAGGTGAAAATAAGATTAATTTTTTAGAAAAAAATTCAGATCTTGTAGAAAATACTGAAGAAGAAAAAATTGAATCGTCAAATACTCAAAGATTAGATATGATAGCTCAGATAAAAAAAATCTGGGAAGAGCGTAAATATTTGAGGTGGAAAAATAGTTTTCTTCATAAAAAGTCCCGGGATTTTTTGAAGAAAAAAAAGTTTGTTAATTATTTTGAGAAATCAAATATCTTCTCGACTATTCATTCCGATCATAGGTAAAATAAAAAAATTAATATTTTTACAATTACATAACTAGTTTTATTTCTTCTTGCTGCTTATATTTAATTTTATTTTGCATCACTGAATTTAACTCTTTAATTTTTAATTTTTATATTCAAATTTATATTTTTATTGTATTTATCATAATTACATTCCAAATTTAAGAAAAAAGATTTTTTTTTAATATCTAAAATTTATAAATTTCATATCTTTATCATTTATAAGTACGTGTACTTTATTATAATTTTTTTTTATACTTTTGCCATTTGGCTACACCGAAAGAACAAGATGACACTGGATATCATCCCAGATTATACTGAAAAAAATTTCAGATAGTAGCTAGTATAATCCAGATTACAATGAGTATAATCCAGATATCACTCAGTATAATCTGGATTATACTAGCTAATATATGAAATTTTTTTCACCACAGATATCACTGAGTATAATCCGAGATGATATCCAGTGTAATCTTGTTCTCAGCTGCCCGATTTTAAAACAGTGCAAAATTTTTGTACCTGATTTTTTTTAATATTGTTGCATTTTTTATAACTTTGAGATCTTAATTTCAAGTATTTTTTCTTAAAAATAATTATATTCAAGTATTTTTTATTTATAAATAAATTTTCTATAAATTCGGCGCGCAAACTTTTTTTTAATATGAAAAATTTTTTAAAATTAGCCGTTCTTTCCGTGTATATTATTTTGGCATTGAAATTAAATAATAAATAAATACATACATCAGGTACGAAGCTGTATTAAATGAATTTGAAACAGTTAAAAATTCTTTGGAGAGTTCAAAAAAAGATTTAGTCCAAGTCAGCGAAGAGTCAAAAAAATTGTACGAATCACAGCGAGCGGAGTTTGAAAAATCATTTGAAGAATTCCGAGTCCTTTTTTTTGATACTGGCGTTGAAGCTTTTAAAAAAAAAGACAATAAATTTAAATTAGCGCATGTTAATAAAAAAATTGGTCGGTTGCTGGCTAAGATGCAGAGTCGTATGGAAAATTTGAAAGACACTCGCGTCGTTTTTTTTAATTTGAAGATTATTTTGAAGAAAGTAAATGAGGAACTTTCTAGAATTAATATTCTAGGTGAAGGTTACACCGTGTCAGAGTACGAGAATTTATCTATGATTAAAGATTCTCATATGGAAATTTTCAATAAGCGAGAAAAAAAAATCGAAAGTCATCACAATAAATGTGTCGCAATAATTGACGTAAGTACTGACGATATTTTTATTGTTGGTAATTATTTTTAAATAGATTGTTTTAAAATAGATGTTATCAAAAGTCAAAGAACAATCGGTGAGTCTAGATAATGATATTTTGATTTATAAAAACAAACTTGGAGAGTTGGAAGAAATTAAAAATAAATTGCAAGTTGAATTTAATATGCTGAGACGTCAGAAAGATGCGAAGAGAAAAAAAATATTATCACTGCAGCGGAAACTTTTCTCTGTGACCCCGGAGGTGATCAAAGAAATGTCAAGCCGCGGGGTTGAATACGCGAAGCTTAGGTCTAGAATACAGAGCATGAAAGAAAGCGATGATTAATTTATTTACTTAAGTGTTTTAATAATAAAATTTCAAGTGTTTTTTTTTTTTATGTTTGAGCTAACAAGTAGGTCAATTTTTTGTATTGCTTCTTTCTTTTTCTTCTTAGTGGGTCAGGCTTTACTTTTTCAAGATCTCGGTCGTCTTTGATTAAAATTGAATTTTTAGGCACTTTGTAGGCGACTGTTCTTAATAGTCTGAAGTCATTGACAACGATGATGCGAAATATGAGAAACGCCAAGCCGCCGATCCAACTCCAAACCATTCCTGACATTATGAGCTGTAAAATATATATTATTTATAAAATAATAATTACTAGTAACAGCGCAGTTACTATGTGACTGCTTTGACTTGTTAATTATAAATAAATAAAATTTTGCGTTATTAAATTATGACTTTTGTTAAATTGCACTGTACTTTCTTAAATATTGACGTTTTTAAAGATATAAGCTCATCCTGATGTTACACGCATCAAGAGCTTTCATTTGAGTACCCACATGCATTTTTATATATTTTTCATATATACATATATATAATAATATATATAAATATATGAAAAATTGATGTGGGTACTCAAATGAAAGGTCTCGATGAGTGTAATGTAAGAGTGAGCTTATATCTTCAAATATATCAATAGTTGACAAGATAGCAAAGTCAGTTCTTAATTATTGACATTTTTTAAGATATAAGCTCATTCCGATGTTAAATTCATCAAAAGCTATCATTTGAGTACCCACATGCATTTTGATATATTTTTCATATATACATATATATAATATATATAAATATATATATATAATATATATATATATATATATACATATATATAATATATATAAATATATGAAAAATTGATGTGGGTACTCAAATGAAAGGTCTCGATGAGTGTAGTGTCGGAGTGAGCTTATACCTCAAATATATCAATAGTTGACAAGATAGCAAAGTTAGTTCTTAATTATTGACATTTTTTAAGATATAAACTCATTCCGATGATATACTTATTGAGACCTTTCATTTGAGTACCCATATGCATTTTGATATATTTTTCATATATACATATATATAATATATATAAATATATGAAAAATTGATGTGGGTACTCAAATGAAAGGTCTTGATGAATGTAATGTCAGGATGAGTTTATATCTTTAAAAATGTTAATAGATCTCAAGATACAAGGTCATTTCTTAATTATTGACATTTTTTAAGATATAAGCTCATCCCGATGTTACACTCATCAAGAGCTTTCATTTGAGTACCCACATGCATTTTGATATATTTTTCATATATACGTATATATATAATATATATAAATATATGAAAAATTGATGTGGGTACTCAAATGAAAGGTCTCGATGAGTGTAATGTCGGGGTGAGCTTATATCTTTAAAAATGCCAATAGTTCTCAAAATAAAATGATTTCTTAACTAAGAATTTCTTAATCATTTCTTAATCTTGAAAATTAGAAATCATTTCTTAATCTAGAAAATTTGAAAATTTTCTTCTATAAAAATATGGTAGATCAAAAAAATATTTTTGAAAAATTCTATTTGTAATAGATGAAATTTTTAAAATAATTAATTTGTTTAAAAAATTCGATGTCTCTTAATTTCAGTATAATTTAAATATAGAAATTAATTTAAATACCTGAAGAAGTTTTTGAATTTTACATAAATTGTGAGAAGTATTGATGTTAAATATTTCTAAATAATGAATTGCTAATTCACAATCCCTGAAAAAATTTTCTCGTTAAGTTTTTAATTAATTATAAATAAAAATAAAAAAATAAAATTATTTACAGGGGATATTTAGCCATTTCAGTGACATTCATATACTTGGCAGAGACTAATTTTAAATTTGCTGTAAAACTTTTGAATCCTTGATAATAATTATAAGCGGCTTGATAAATTACTACCGTGAAAATAACTTGAAAAATTAAAACTGGTGGAACTATCAGCCATTGAGCTCCAAATCTGTTGTATAAATATTAAAATTAACAACTTTTAATTATTTATCATATTTATTTAAAATAAATTAACTTACATTCCTGTAGCGCATCTAGCAAATAACATACACCAGATAATTCCAAAAGAACACGAGCACAGACAAACAAAATGAAAATACTGGCAATGTGTTTTATATAAAAAAGTAACCAGCACTTTAGACCTCCAATCAGTAATTATATCCTCATTATTATTATTGTCATTTATAATTGAGCCATCCATGCTTCTCATGCTTCTCACGTGTACTGGAGGTTCTACTGTAGCCCACAGTGGACAATTACCTCCAAAAATATCTTCCTAAACAATAATAAAATATTTATTTTTATTTAAATCAATAATAAAATTTTTATTTTTATTTAAATCAATAATAAAATTTTTATTTTTATTTAAATCAATAATAAAATTTTTATTTAAATTTAAATCAATAATAAAATTGTTATTTAAATTTAAATCAATAATAAAATTGTTATTTAAATTTAAATCAATAATAAAATTGTTATTTAAATTTAAATCAATAATAAAATTTTTATTTAAATTTAAATCAATAATTTAATTAATTAATTGAATTTTATTTACCCAAAATAAATAAAATAAAATAGATGCTGCATATCCAGTTAGCGCAGAGGCTAAGTACGTCAAAACAGGAATCCACTTCCATGGAGAATGAATTTCATGAGAAACTCTTTCTATCAATTCGTCATGTGTCGCGAAAACTTCTAGATTAAGAGGCACTGAGCTTGAGTTACGGTTAGATTGATTTGATTCTACATCAGACATTTTTATTTAAACTCAACTGACATTCATTTAGAATTTTACAACAAAAATTACTGTCAACTGTTTCTTGCATTAAAAAAATAAATAAATAAATAAAGAGCTAAAATTAAATTCATTTAAATTACCTACTTAAATTAATCTTTTTTTAACATAATTAAAAGCACTGACATACATTAAAACATACACATTTATACTCTAAGAATAAATAAAATTGCTAGTAAAAAAATACGGCGTAGACACATGCAACACAAAATATCGTTTCCTAAAAATAAAAAAAAAATAAAATGAATTTTGTAAATTGAAGGAATAATTTTAAGTATTTTTACGTACATTGAGAAAATTTCCATGGGCATAATCATCAGCTTCTGCGTCCCATAAACATCTGGTTCCTATTTTAACTCCAGCTCCTCTCTGTTCACCCAAAACTACATTTACAATGTACTTGTATTGTCGAAAATTTAATTCTAAAATATAAAAACACAAATTAAATTTAAATTAATTTATTACACTGAAATTAGAAATGAAAATTAATAAAAATAAAATTTGCCGACATCTAAAAATATTAAGAATTTTTTTTTTTTATTAAAAAAATAAAAAAAAAAATTCATTTGTAAAAAATTTAAAGAACTGTAATTGCAATTTGAAAAAAATAGTTTTTTGTTCTAATTTAATTAATTAAGCAAAATCAAAAAATCAAAAATGGCTAACTTCAGTGAAAATTAAGTTAGCCGACACTCAAAAATTTTTGATATTTTTTATTAATTAAAATTTATAATTAAAAAATTATTTTTTAAAAATTCCATGTATAATTTTTAAAATTTTTTACATGTGAAAATTATTGTTTTAATTTTTTAAAAATTATGCTTCAATAAAATAAATTATAAAAATTTTTAAATGTCAGCTAATTTAATTTTCACTAACTTTATTATTATTGAAAATTAAGTTAACATATATTTAAGAATTTTGTAACAGATAAATTATAGAAAAAAAAAATTCACATGTAGAAATTTCAAAAATAAAAAAATGAAAATTTTAAAATAATTTTTTAGAACAAATTTTTTTATTAAATAAAATTAAGAAATTGTAAAGTGATTGTGAATTTTAATATCACAAATTAGCAGACACTTGACAGTTTTTTTTTATTTATCTTTAAATATAAACGAATTCCAGAAAATTATTTTAAAAAATTTTCATTTTTTATTTTTTACAGCTTTAATTTTAAAATAAATTTTTCTGGCTATAATTTACAAGTCAAAAAAATGATCAGGATCTCCAAATTTCAGTTTTATATAAATTTAAATTAATATTTCTATAAAAAAAAAAAATAATAATTAGCTGACATTTTTGATTTATAATTTTACTTAATTAGTTAAATTATAACTAAAAAATATTTTTAAAAAATTTTACTTACAGTTTTTCAACTTTTTAACAAATGACAATTGTTTTTTCTTTTTTTTTTGTAGTAATTTTTTCAAAAAAAAAATTCTTTTTAATTTTTAAATGTCGGCTAACTTAATTTTCATTAAAAAAAAATACCTTTGACTTTATTTTTAATAATATCAGAAATTTCCTTGCCCCATTTATTGGCATCTTGAACATTGTACACTTTTGATGACAATTGATCATGCAGCACATTATAAATTATTTCTTTTACTAACTGCGGTTTAAATCTTCAAAAAAGTTCATTATTAATCATCAACAATAGACATCTAGGTTATGTTAACAAAATGATAAATAATAAATAATCAGCTGTCAAATAATTACTTACTTGTCAGCAAGCTGAGGACTGATTTGATACGAAGCAGGATTTTGTTGGTCGTCATTCAGTAACTCATTATCATTTTTATTTTTTAACAATTTATCTGACGAGTTTTCACTATCCCGGGTGACTGTCATTTTTGATTTATTGCTTGTCTGACTCATAATTAATTACATTAATTATTTTAATACTCCTTTTTACTTGCAGTAAAACTGTTAGTTTATTATTTTTTAATACACTTATTTTTTATTTGGAGAACATTGATCTTTTGTTGACAAACAGTTTCTATTTCACTCGGCTTTGTTGCTATTATGACACTATAGACTATAAAACTATATTTACACGTGTTATGTATATGTACGAAGTTCCTAAGAACCATTACGCATGTCATTACGCAGTTAAGTGACCCCTCCACTTTCCAGGCCTCCCTTTGTCTTTAATTCGCTTTAGTTTTGTTTTGTAAGATTCAGTTGAGCGCCAATAATTATTATTATTTATTCAATTTATAGAAACTCTACTATGCATGTAATTATTAAGACTTAAGTTTTTGTTTTTTAATTATTTTGCAATTTAAAATGTCAAATATTCTAATAATCCTAATATAAAATTGAGATGAAATGTATGTGGCATCAAACTATTCGTAAGGTGATTGGTCGAATATATCATAAGCATGAAAATATATGCAAATGCTATAGTCAGGCGCGCGGGAATTCAAATTCTAGTTATTATAAAATTCCTAATATAAAATTGAGATGAAATGTATGTTGCATCAAACTATTCGTAACGTGATTGGTCGAATATATCATAAGCATGAAAATATATGCAAATGCTATAGTCAGGCGCGCGCTTGCGCGCGCAAATTCAAATTCTAGTTAAAAAAAAATGCAAGAGAGTTTTGTTAATAGCAAACCGTACAACCGGTACTAATAAATAAATAAATAATATAGAATTTGGTTAAATTCAATTAATAATAAATTTGTTTATTAAATTTTATATATAACATGCATTTATGAACTGGTGCAATCTTTGGCTTTATATAATATTATTCTTAAATTTTTTATTAAAAAAAAGATTTTTCATATAACCTGCATTGAAAATGTGAGTTTCAATGCCTGTTGAGCCAACCGAAACTAGACAATTTCAGACCAATGCGACTGTGCCGGGCAGGTATTAATTATTTCTTCCCGGCGGACAGAAAATGACAATTATCTGTCCGCGAGGTGAAGTTGCAGCTTTATTTTCAATCCTATCAATTGTTTGTTTATTTTATACCTTTATAATTGTCATTCTAACCGTTAACTGTATTGACATATCATAATTCTGTTATTAAGCATAAATAAGAATGATAAAAGAAAACTTGTCAATTTACGAATAATGTTTGGTAAAAAATAAACTATTACTTTCTATTTTATTATAAGTTTCATAATGAAATTGTATTTTCGCTGTTCGTCTGAAACTATCTAGTTCTGGTTGGCTCCAGACATTGAAACTAGCATTTTTAATGCAACTTATATGAAAAATATAATGTGTGACGCGGGATGAAACACGATTTCAGACCGAGTGATGCCAGCCCTCGCTTCGCTCGGGCAGGCAACTTCACTCTGGTCTGAAATCGTTTTGTTTCATCCCTAGTCACACAATAAACTATTAACTTCCCGCTAAGAAAATCGAAGATTTTCAAAAATCGGAAAGTTATTGTTTTCACCCCGTTTTACGAAATAGTATATTACACACCTAGGGAAGTAAAGTAAGAAATGTTTCAGATCACATGTGATTGTTGGCCGAGGCGAAGCCGAGGTCAACAAACATGTGATCTGAGGCTTTCTTATTTACTTCCCGTGGAGTGTATACTATTTTTTTGCTCGAGGAAGGCAGAAAGCGGCAACTTCGTTTAGCGCAGCGGGCCGAAAGTTGACGCTTTCTGCCCGTCGAGCAAAAAATCGAGTTTTCATCGAATCTCGACGTTTCGAGGTCCTAGGAAGCTTCCCTGACTATTCCCGCGATGGTATCTGTATGTGTGTGTGTGTGTGTGTGTGTGTGTGTGTGTGTGTGTGTGTGTGTGTGTGTGTGTGTGTGTGTGTGTGTGTGTGTGTGTGTGTGTGTGTGTGTGTGTGTGTGTGTGTGTGTGTGTGTGTGTGTGTGTGTGTGTGTGTGTGTGTGTGTGTGTGTGTGTGTGTGTGTGTGTGTGTGTGTGTGGATGTATGTAAACCTCTTATAACTTTTGAACTCCTTGACCTATTTGATCGTTGTTTGTGCCATTCGAAAGGGCTTGACCAAACTTAGACTTTGAATATACTTTGGAACGATTCGGACCTAAATCTACTTCCATTTCGGCTGCCGAATGGCCTTTTTTTTTGACTTGCAGAGATTCCAAATTCCATCGGATTGCCTGTACTTTTTATCCCTGTGATTATTCTAGCTAATATTCATTGTAACTTTCAATGTGCAATCACTACACAGAAAAAAAGGTTCACTTGAGCCAAGAAAATATTTTTATTCCTAATTATTTTCTTGAGCGAAAAAAAATTTTTTTTTGACACAAGAAATTTCACTTATTCCAACAAAATTAATTCTCTTGCTTTAAGAAATACGTATCTTGATCCAAGAAAATTTATTTAAGTCAAGAAAATTTTCTTGTTTTAAGAAAATTCAGCCTCTTGCTCCAAAAAATTTAATTCTTGATAGAAGTAAATTTTCTTGTCTTGAGAAAATTTCTCTCTTGCTCCAAAAAATTAAATATCTTGATAGTAAATTTTTATGAATATTTTTATTGGTTAACATGTCAAATGGGAAGATCAAATAATATTTCATCATTTTTTTTCATTTAATATGTATAATTGCACGCTAAAATAATATAAAATGGGTATCAAATATTCAAGAGAAAAATTTTCTCAAGGTGAGAAAATTTTGTTCTCAGCTAAAGTAGGTGACGCTGCTTCCCTAAAGTATCTAAAAATCTTGATCAAATATAAAAATTTATTGTATCAAGTATTTATGATAATTTGAATTAAGAAAAAATTACTTCCACCAAGAATAGAATTTCAAGAAAAATTTTTATTTCGGCCAACACAACTTCGGTCTTCCTTCAAGCACCCGAAAATTTTCTTGAGCCAAGAATTTTGTTCTCCAGTCAAGAAACTTTTCTTTTTGTGTACCCATTCCCGTGGTTTTCTTCCAAAAATGAATAATAATCGACACGAAGAAAAAAATTTGAAATGAGCATTGAAAGTTTCAGTTAAAGTAATGGCAGGTCTCATAAGCGAAGTTGAAATCTGCCTAGCCTAAAGTGCGACGAATTTTGCCGTTTATTAAAATTTCCTTCGTGACATCAATTTTTCAAACAAAATTATTTGTACATATTTTTTACGAATTCTCTTAAAATAAGTAGCCAAATTTCTTTTCCACATCTCAAGTGAATCATTTATTTGAGAAACCCCATAAGTCATATTTTTTTCGAAATCGGGTTTATTGCATTTTTCGGTTCTTTGAATTTCCCTTCACTTATACCAGCACCAAAAAATATTAAATCCGTGTTCAAGACCTAACCAATCGGTCGATATAAATCTCGTTTAGTTGAGAAACCCCATAAGTCAGTGACTTATGGGGTTTTTCGAATAAACATTCAATTTCAAAATTCCAAAAATAAATTTTTTTTTTTTTTTTTTTTTTTTTTTTTTTTCAAAAGAACTTCTTCTGAGTAGAAAAATTCAGTTTAATGGAAAATACTTAAATTTTAATAATTTTCACAGTATGGGTTGAAAAAAATTAAATTAAATCATTGTTTTATTGTTTGATGTGATTTCACCGACTTTAATTCCAAAATGATTGATTATTAGACAATTAGAAACTAAATTTACTGTTAAATACTTGAATTTTAATGAGTTTTACAATATTCACTTGATGGATTAAAATAAAAAATATATTGTTTTATTGTTGACTCTTATTTCGCTGATTTGAATTCTGAAATTAATGATAACCAAATAAAAATATATTATATTTACTGTTAGATACTTTGATTTCAATAATTTTTGCAATTTTAGCTTTATAAAGTTAAATTGTGATAAATTAAAATGTTCTTTCATTGTTGACTCTCAGTTCACTAATTTGAATTTTAAAATAGAAGATTTATTATAATTTTCATTAATTGTAGTTCCAATACAAATTTTGTACTTTATTTTATAAATATCGCGTGCCAAAAGGTAAAAGGGCGCATAGCAAAGTATGCGCCCTTTTAGCTTTGCAAAGCTAAAAGGGCGCATAATTTTTTTTTTATCACCAATCGACTGGTTGACATATTCTTCGCCTAAAAATGAAGCATCGATTTCCTAAAGCTAAAAGGGCATATGTCTCTTATTATGCGCCCTTTTAGCTTTAGGTTTGGAAATTTTATGACCTAAAGCTAAAAGGGCCTATAAATTTTTTTTCTAAATATTTCATAAAAATGCTTATTTTTAGCCTAAAAATTAAAAAAAAACGGTAGAGTCACACGAGAGAGGCATATTCTAACTAAACATACACTCTTTTAAAATTACAATTAAAAATATTTTCAAAAAATTGCTAAATATGCGTGATTGTAGTAATTTATTTTTTATTTCAATCTCATTAGTTTTCGATTAATTTATTTATCTATTGCTTGTATAAAAATAGTTTAAAATTATTATTTTTTCAATATTGTTTAAGTACTTAACAGCCGATCTCCTCTTTTTTTCGCGTCGCACTCAATGTAAGAAACGGTATTATCCTTGTTGCACTCATAATTATAAAACTATTGCAGTTTTATGTTTTTCTTTTAAACAGATGAGAATTTCGAAAAAAACGCTCTGCTATGAAATAGATAATTAAAAAATCTATTACGTAGCAGAGTGTTTTTTTTCAAAATTCTTCTTTGTCTAAGAGAGAAATATAAAGTTACAATCGTATAAGGACCGGTGGTTAAGAAATTTTTTTTTATTTATTAAATTTTTTGATTTCATGTCTTGTGAAGCTATTTATCAAAATTTTATATAAAAACATAAATTTTTTTTATGCGCCCTTTTAGCTTTAGGCACTACTTTTCTAAAAGCTAAAAGGGCGCATGTCTTGAATTACGCCCTTTTAGCTTTAGGATGCTCGAATTTTTTTTTTTTACATATCTTTGTGTTTCGAGTGATTTTAAGAATGGCAAAAAAAATTTTTTTTATGCGCCCTTTTAGCATGGATCCCTACTAACCTGTAGCTATGCGCCCTTTTTGCATTATAATAACGCGATATAATAAATGATTGGCGGAGAAAAATTAATATATTAATGATTTTATTACTATTTTGTTCGTTTATTTGAGAAACCCCGTAAGTCAATCAACTTCAAATCATTATTATGAATAGTAGGAATTAACAATTAAATTTTTTCATGCTTGAATATTTTTTCGGGATACTAACATTATTATTATTCATCATTGGCTCATGATGTTAATGCAAACTTAACCGAGAAAAATGTTTTTTGTTTCTCCTGAAAAATTTAGTATTTTTGACTTATGGGGTTTCTCAAATAAACGGTTCAAGTGTTTCGAGAATACATTGATTTTAATCTGTTACATTCCCGCGATCTTGAAATAAGAATAATTCATCGGTTATGTGATCAGCAAAAATAAAATGTATGTAAAATTCTTAATCCGTTGACCGAATAGCTACATGTAAAGTTAAATTTTGGAAACCTTACAATTACTTTTCCACCGCTGCCATAGAGACGATGGTTGTAAGAAAATATAATTATTAAGAAAGAAAAATATTCAAATCCGTTGACCTAATGATTGATAACTGACATTTAAAGTGACAAAAACTTAATAATTTTTTTTATTTTTATTTTAATAATAAAAAATTATTTTAAAAAATTGCATGCAAAAAAATGCATTTATAATTTTTTGGAGCTTTTAAAGATGAAATTTTTTAAATAAATTTTTGCTATAATTTACTAGTTAAAAAATTTTTCTAAAATAAAAATTAAAAAATTTGACACCTAACTTCAGTTTTATAAAATGAGTAACAACTTTTTGAATATACCCTCACGGTTTTGGAAATGCCGTAAAGATTCGGTATTTATACGATATAAATGCTGTATTTTTATCGTAATACTTCAGTTATTTTAGCCAGTTTTTTTGTCGAATTATTATGAAAAAATTACGAAATAAATTCAGAATATTTATGGCAATACAATAGAAAAGTTACGGTATATTTACAGTATTTAAACCGTAAATATACCGCATATTTACTGTATATCTGCGGCATTATTGCTGCAAAAAACCGGAAAAGAAGATCCCTACTTTCTATTACCGGCAAAATACCAAAAATATGCTGCTTTACTACTATTATTCAATAGCTTGAAATTTTTTTTTATAATATTATAAATTATCGTGAATTATTTTTAAGAGGTTGATAAACTAATTTCTTGATTGTTATTATTATTAATAATTTTTTTTAGTCTAGACCGGGATTCGAACTCAGATCATTTAGTTACGCACCGAAGGCTCTACCAGTTGAGCTATCAGAGACACTATCCATATCTAATTACTCAGTCACCTAATAAGACTCACCGAGTAATAAACACAGCCGTCCATCTTACGGTAGAAAGCATTATATCTTTAATTATATCAGTATAATGATTGTGTCATTCAATACGAAAGGGTTATAAAATATTTAGGTGTGATGATCGACGATACTCTGTCATGGGAAAATCAAGTAGTTAGTATATGCTGTCGTACAATGAGGGTCCTTGCTCAGTTAAAAATTAATAATGAAATCTTTAATGAACAGCTGAGAATAAAACTTGTAACTACTTTGATCTTTCCGATATTTGATTACTGTTGTGCTGCCTACACAAATATTTCGAAAAAACTACAAATCAAAATGCAGCGTAAAATGAACTCTTGTGTTAGATATATTTTTAAAGTATCTAGGCTGGAGCATGTCACGCCATATTATGCAAGATTAGGGTGGTTAAAACTTGATATCAGGAGAGATTATTTTATAGCTTGTCTTTTTTATAAAGAAATTGTGCTAAATTATCAGCAATTATTTAGGTATAAACTAGAGTTTTTGCCAGTTGCATTGCGGAGAGGAGATGTAAGAAATGATATTCTTAGATTACCTAGATCAAATTGTTGTATGTATGAGCGTTCATTTCTTATTCATGGCATACGTGTCTGGAATTCTTTGCCAGCAAATATTACTACGATAACCAATTTTGAAGAATTTCGCAATGCGTGCTTTAATTACTATACTGAGATTAGAAATTAACAAAATAATAAAACTGATAATATTGTATTGATTATTGCAGCATTTAGCTCTATACATAATTAACTCTGAATTTAATTAATTATTTATCATTGGCTATTAACTATTAACTATTGTCTGAAAAATATATAATATGTTTGCTATTATATTTTTCCCCACTTTAAGCACTGTATTTAATGTACACTAAATGTTAAAATTATGTAAAATTGATGGTCTTGAGGGAGTCTTGACTCCAAGATCAAATAAAACTTATTTATCTATCTATCTATCTATAAACGCGGCAAAATTATAGTATATCTTTGGTATTTTTACCGTAGAAATACGATTTTATTACTTTAAAATTATAGTTATATTATAGTTAATACATAGATTTTTTACGGTAAAAGTTCTAGAGTTTTACAGTAATTTTATAGTATTATTTCTGAACTTTGCAGCAAAAGTACGGTAGAAATGCTGCATAACTATAGGAAAAAAACTGGCCAAAATGACCACAGAAATACCGTATTGTTTCAGAATTATAACGCTAAATTTATGGTAAACGCATTAATACCGAAAATTTACGGTATTTCAAAAACCGCGAGGGTAGTTTGAATAATAAATAATTGATTTAAATTTAAAATATAAAAATATAAAATATTTTATTTTTTTTTCCAATAAAAAAAGAATAAAAATTTTTTTTATAAATAAATTTATCTTCTTTTGTAATTTTATTAATAAATGCAATCTTTTAATTCTGATATACTTATTCCTGTTTACCGTAACAAACGGTAAAATCTTCTTTGTCAATAATTCGATACTGATAATTCTTGTAGGTCATGAAATCCAATTCCCGCATAGCATTGGAGTGATTGTAAATTTTTTTAATAACTGGTGGAAATGATGCAACATTTGCCGCCGTTGCGATTTCATCATAGTAAGCCCACTGGCGTTCCTTCATTTTAATAATATGTCTTATCTAAATTAAAAAAAAAAAAAAAAAAAAAAAAAACAAGTTACACTTTCAGCAATAAAAAAACAATACAAAATACAAAATGAAGAAATAAATTACTGGAATTCCTTGTTGAAGGAGCATGTTCTTCTCTTTTTCATAATCAGATTTCATTTTTTCAGAAGAAGGTAGCTTAATATGTCCATCAAGAATTCTTAAAATATACTGAGACTGAATATGGAACATCGGGAAGGGTATTACTATTCCTGGCAAGCCCATAAAGAATAAATTTTTCGTATCTGCATGGACAAGGTGTTTGTAAATCGGCTCGACATGATTATCGTCTGTTTTTATTTTCACCTTGTCGGACATGAATGGGTAAGTGAACTTGTAACCTTAAAAACGGAAAATTTTAATATTTAATTTAAAAATATTTCATAATAAATTATTTTTTAATTACCAGTGCAATAAATTAAGTCATCAATTTCAGCAGAAGTTCCGTCTCTGAAGTGAAAAGTTTTACCATCAATAAATTCAATACCCGCTCTTTGTTCGACGTTGTTCGCTATCTTGGCTTTTAATCCTTCTGGTAAGTTATGACTTAAATAAACCTACAAAAATAATTATTAATTATTAATTAATTCATTTTTTCAATAAAATCTAATTTAAGAAGAATAAAAATAATTTAAAAAAAATATAAAAGACTTAAAAAAAATATAAATAACTCAAGAAGAATATCAATAAAAATCCTTATGGTAAGTTATGACTTAAATAAACCTATAAAAATAATTATTAATTATTAATTAATTCATTTTTTCAATAAAATCTAATTTAAGAAGAATAAAAATAATTTTAAAAAAATATAAAAGACTTAAAAAAAATATAAATAACTCAAGAAGAATATCAATAAAAATCCTTATGGTAAGTTATGACTTAAATAAACCTATAAAAATAATTATTCATTATTAATTAATTCATTTTTTAATAAAATCTAATTTAAGAAGAATATAAATGACTTAAAAAAAATATAAATAACTTAAGAAGACTATAAAAGACTTAAAAAAAATTTTAAATAGCTTAAGAAGAATATAAAAGACAAAAAAAAATATAAATAAGAACCTTCTTAGCATATTTAGACACTTCAATAGCAATATCAATTCCAGACCACGAAGCTCCGAGAATACAAACATTTTTTCCTTTGTACTTCTCCGGCAGTCGATATTGATGACTATGAATGCAAGTACCATTGAAAGTACTTCTTCCTCTTATATTAGGAATATTTCCTACAGTATAGTGGCCATTACAAAGAATTACCGCATCAAATCTTACGGTAGTTTCTTCCAGAGTCGCCATATTTTTATAGGTGACCAACCAAGTTGTTTGATCACTTAAAATTACTGGTTCTACGTGTTTCACCAGAGTATTTAGCTGAAAAATTGCACAATATTCTTCAGTACTTGCTGTTAATTTATAAAGAAGAATAATTGAAAAAAAATACTTTGATATGAGCGAAGAGATTGAAATGCTGAGCGTAGTCTTGTAAATATTGACGAATTACGGAGTGATGCACAAAAGACGGGCCATCTTCATTTTTAAAAGGAAAATCCGGTATTTGCATAATTTCTTTAGGTAAATTTGTTCTAAAATAAACAATTATTAATACCCGAGTAAAAACAGAATTCCGCCGCATCACCGCCGCAACACCGCTGCACGGCTTTTTAAGCACCGCACCACCGCTGCACTACAGCCGTGACAATTTTGATTATTTTACAAGTGCCGCATCACCGCCGCACCATCGCCGTGACAAGTAAAGAATTTATCTATTCGCCGCACTACCGCCGCACCACAGCTGTGACGCGCCCGGGTAAAAATAAAATTATTAATTTTTACGAAAAAATAATAAATTTCGTTCAAACGCCGCACCACCGCTGCACCACCGCCGCACCATACCGCTGTTTGATGGTATATACATTGAAATAAAATATTTGTTGATCATTCAAATAGCTTAACAAAATTTTTTTAGTTAACTATGGCTTGCAGCGCAGTTGGCAATGTTCGAGACTTCCATGCAGACTATCCAGGTTCGAATCCCATCACGGTTCAATTTTTAAAATTTTTTCAGAGTATTTCGATAGGCGTACCACTTCTGTGCAACCCGAGGACGAAATTAAAAATCTAAATCAACAATACGACTAAAAAAATTAATAATTTCGCGGTGCTTTGGCCTGATTTAAAAAAATTTTTTTTTTTAATATTAGGCATTTGATTAAAAGGAGGTTGATCAATAGGTCTTACATTAATATTTCTAGTCGCATTATTTATTAATTAATTATTGCGTGATAAATTAATTATGATACCATTTTTTGTGAAATTGTAGGTACGACTTAGCATTGGTGCGGCGGTGGTGCGGCGATGCTAGAGGGAGTAAATTTTTAACGTGCGGCGTAATAGTCCGCCAAACGGCGGTCGTGCAGCGGTGGTGCGGCGGTCGAACGAAATTTATTATTTTTCCGTAAAAAATAATAATTTCATTTTTACTCGGGTATTTGTATTCATTTACTTTAAAAATTTTTTTTATTTTAAATAAATAAATAAAGAAAGAATTATTAAGAAAAGAAAAGTGATTTTTCAGGATTAAAAATAAATTAATGCAAGAATATAAATACCTCAAATTTTTGTACATACTACTGTGTACAGGAAGACCATTTTTGTCGACTTCAGTTCTGTCAGTGTAAACCCAAGTACCTCCTACTTGGTCAGTTTGTTCAAATAACATAAGACTATAGTCTTCTGTTCTGGCTGATACATGTCTTGCGACAATTAATCCAGCAACACCCCCGCCGATTATTGCAACTCTTTTTTTATCACTTGGCATAATAAATTTTTAAGTTTAAATTAAAATTCTTCAAGAAGAAATAAATAAATAAATCTCAGTGGCTATGAGCTAAGGTTTAAAATATTTTTTTTCTATAATTTGATGAAAAAAATGAAGTTAAAATTTTATTTGTTAACAAGATAACTGGTCAACGTTTGAGTCAAGACTGAATAAATTGTTGAATTGCACCGGTTTAATTAACTTTTTCCCCACCATAATTTATTTAAAATCTAACTAAATTTTTCCATTCAAAAAAGTACCTTGTATTTTTTACCTTGAATTAATATTTAATCCATTATTTTTTATTTGTCAATAATTTCAATTTAATCCAATTGATTTTATTTACTACAAATTTTTTCACTCTTAAGTCTTTGGTTTATAAAAGTAAGCGAGTAGGTAGAGTTATTTTTTTTATCTCTACAAATTATATACTTATTATGTAAAATGTTGCACATAAGGCTTGAAGAAATTACACTGGTTTGATTTTCACTCGTTTCTCTGGTGGAAAAAATTCACTGAATGAGGTAATTGCAATCACGTGAATTAAATATTACGCATACCGAGTCTTATGACTGTCATTACTCTTTCGTTAAAATAATAAATATTTTAACTTTGAATTTATTACAAATTTTCTCATGGAATAATTTAATAAATTTCATAAGTTTTAGAAAAGAGTTTTGGTAAGAATTATTTATACAATTCATTAGTACAATTTACGTTCAGTATTAAATATTTATTTATTTATTTCCCAAAAATATATATATATACAGTTGTACATATAACTACATATAATCCCTATAGAGAAAAAAAGTTGTCTGTACATAGGGTAGGGGAAAGAAATAGGCCTAATGCCTACTGATAAAAAATAATTAATATTATTAAATTAATAATATTAATATTACATTATATTTATTGTAATATCTGTAAAAATTCAAATATTTTTTCTTTTTTTTATTTTTTTATTATTACTTTTCTTTTTTAAGCGCTACCAGTACAGCGCACTTAGTTTCAAGTTATACTATGTAATTTGTATAAACTTATTTAGAGACTCTGTTATTGCCCTTTTGGCTGTTAAGTTGTATAAAAAGGAAATAAATAAATAATACTTTTTACTATACAAGAAAGAATATAAAAAAAAATAAGAATAGAGTACAACCATATATTAAACATAAAACAACAATTCGTTCTAAGTAGTCTGACTAAATACTTTAATATTTGTACATATAAATATAATAACTATGAAGGCAGATCTAGACACAAAATAATACAGGGACACAAAATAACTAAAACTAAGTACCAAAATAGTCCTTTGTATACTGCAATTAAATACTTTAATCTGCTAACAAATGAAATAAAGAATGCTCTAACGTTAACTAAACCAATTAAATACTATTTAAGAAAATGTTTACTGTCTAGTCAAGAGCAACTATTAACTTTATAAATATTCTTATTCGCCTTTTAAGTAATTGTTTTAAAAAATTTATGGTGCTTTTCATAATTTTTCGCTTCATAATTTATACTTAAGTAAATACTAAGCATATATTGTTAAATAGGCATATATGATGGTATTTAAGGGGTTATACGCAGTTGCAAAGCTAAAAAAACAACATTTTTTTATGAATTTTTTCTAGACACAGTTTTTAATTATCAATTACAAGTGATGGTTATTTAAATAGAGCCTACTTTCAAGAATACAATAGCGCGTCAATCATGTAAAAATATAAATGTGCACCGCTCCTGTAGAAGATGTTCTGAACGACCTCTAAAAAAAAGGCGCTTGGCGGTGATCTCCATTTCGGTGGTTTGGATTATCTGAAATCAAAAAATATGGTGAATTCTTTTACAGGATAGATTAATGCAGGTATTGGACGAAGGAATAAGGTTCAAAAAAATTATTACTATTTTTAACTTCCCGCTAAGAAAATCGAAGATTTTCAAAAATCGGGAAGTTATTGTTTTCACCACGTTTTGCAAAAATCGAGTTTTCATCAGATCTCGACATTTGAAGGTCACAGGAAGCTTCCCTGACTATCCCCGTGAGGTTGTCACGGTGTCTGTATGTATGTATGTGTGTGTGTGTGTGTGTGTGTGTGTGTGTGTGTGTGTGTGTGTGTGTGTGTGTGTGTGTGTGTGTGTGTGTGTGTGTGTGTGTGTGTGTGTGAAAGTATGTGAACCGCTTATAACTTTTGAACGGCTTGACCGATTTCATCGTGGTTGGTGCCATTCGAAAGGGCTTGACCAAACTTAGATTTTGAAAACTATTTGGACCAATTCAGATCAATAGATTTTGAGAAATCTTCAAAAAACTGAAAAAAAAATTTTTTTCAAATGTGGTTTTTTTGGAATAACTTTTAAACGGCTTTATGGTTCAATTCCAAAAACTAATCAGCTCTTAACCTCAAAAAACCACGTCGATCGCCACCAGTCCGGTCAAAATCGGTTGATTCGTTCGAGAGATATCGTGAACGAAAGAAAACCGAAAAAAGTGTTTTTTCGGAATAACTCCGAAATTCCTAGCGCGATCAATTCAAAATTTAAGATTCTTTGTGAGGCTTGAAAAACTGCGTCGAATGCTGCCAACCGCGTAAAAATCGGTTTATTCATTCAAAAGTTATTGCGGTTTAAAAATTCAAAAAATAGTGTCTTATCAAATCTCTATCAGACTTTTGAGCTCGAAGAGCTCAAAAGCATAGGAAAGCAATCTCTTTGAGCTCGGAAAGCTCAAAATAACCCATAAATTGTATTTTTAAGCTCGAAGAGCTCAAAAACATCATTGGTGCAATTTTAAGCGCCTAAGTATGGAATTAGCGGGAAGTTGCAGGGATGGCCTTCAGGGTCAACCGTTTTCCTAATTTTTTTTTTAACAATTTGGAAAATTGTTTTTCAACAAAAACGAAAAATTTTTTACAAATAGACGCCATTTTGTCAAAAATCAAAATTTTTCTTATTCCTTCGTCCAATACCTGCATTAATCTATCCTGTAAAAGAATTCACCATATTTTTTGATTTCAGATAATCCAAACCACCGAAATGGAGATCACCGCCAAGCGCCTTTTTTTTTAGAGGTCGTTCAGAACATCTTCCACAGGAGCGGTGCACATTTATATTTTTACATGATTGACGCGCTATTGTATTCTTGAAAGTAGGCTCTATTCAAATAACCATCACTTGTAATTGATAACTAAAAAATGTGTCTAGAAGAAATTCATAAAAAAATTTTGTTTTTTTAGCTTTGCAACTGCGTATAACCCCTTAATGTAAATCATATATGCTTATTCACTCCTCCCAAACCTATGAACAGGAAACATTATGTTTTCCTCTATAGGATTTAAATGTACAATATCTATGTATGTATGTATATTTATCTATCTTTTGGGAAACAAATAAATAAATAAATAATATTAATTAATTAATAACTGAGTCACTCTCTCATGAGGCTTTCAAGAAAAAATTACAATTAAATTTTGACATATTTCATATTTGATTTTTAGTATTTTATTTTTTATTTAGTAACTAAAATTGTGGTATTTTAGAAACTTAGTTGATTCTGTGTATTTGTTAACCATTTTATCCCGATTGAGAAAATTGATTAATTTACCGAGCAATGTACTTAATGTTTTTTAATAATGGATTAAAATTATGAGTAAATTAATAGTGATCCGAACAAAAACAGTTTCACTGTAAAAAAGTCGCGCCAAGTCCACGTTCATAAGACTATTAGGAAAAAAAAATTTTTTTTTTTCTTTACAAAAAGATACAAAATAAAAAAATTAAAAAATCTAAGTAACCGATATGATTGTTTATGATTTTCGGAAATTAAAAAAAATTTTATTGTAAATTTAAAAATTAAAAAAAAATTTTAGAACGTATTTAGTGTGCGTGGTTGCAAAATATTTTACTTTTAATGAAATTCGTAAAATCTATTTACTAGGACTTTAAAAAAATTGAAATACACAATGACGCACACCAAGTACGTTCTAAAAATTTTTTAAGTTTTAAATTTACAATAAAATTTTTTTTAATTTCCGAAAATCATAAACAATCATATCGGTTACTTAGAATTTTTGTAATTATAATGAAAATTTACAATTGATAACAACTTAAAATCTCGTGTTGACTGCATTTTTACTGCAAACTATCCCCTTGAAGCTACAGTTTATGTAGATGTAATTCCAGTTCACCCTGGCGGCCATAGATGCAAGCTACGAATCACTTTTTACTGTAGTTGCGTGTCTATAGGAAGGATTACTACACATATTCATTTTATCTAGTCTGTGGCGCTGATATTCCCCATCGAAAAAGTCAGGATCGAAATTTCTGGGCTTACTATAGTTTGTGCTGATAAAATTTAATAAGTGTTATAATTGATTATAATTAATTAATATCAGTAAAATAAAGTATAAATTACTTTTTATAATATATCATTTTGGAAAAAGGAGATTAAAAACTAGATGTAGTTTCCAGAATGGAGTATTTATTGCGTCAATACCAACCTGACATTCATCAAGGTCGCTTCAGACTCTGAACCCTTTCAATAATTATTTACAAAAGTCTTACATCAGATTAAAAATCTGGAAAATAAACAAATTTTAATTATAATTATCTACAAGCACGCCGTCAAATAACAGATCTTACCTTTTACTACAGATAGTAAATGGTCTAATTGACGCACCTGACATTCAAAATTGCTTCGAATTTGCACCAGCTGATCGAACCCTGAGGAGAAATAGACTTCTGAACACAACAAGGTCAAACAAGAACTATGTAATCAACGGCCCAAAGAACAGAATAGCCTGCCTGGTGAACAACTTGCATCATGACTTAAGTTTTTACGGTGGTACCTATGGATCCTTCATAAACATGGCCAAGAAGCTCTTTTTTGAGTCTAATTAATCAGATTAACTAAATTAATTAATGTACTAATTATCTCTTTTTTTTTTCTTAAAACCCTGATAAATTTCGCTGTTTATACTACAATAAATTTGTGAGTCTTTAATAATGTGATATTATTTCTACTGATTCTCTCGAATCTACAAATTTAATATTTTCTTGACTGTCAGTGTAAACCCAAGTACCTCCTACTTGGTCAGTTTGTTCAAATCTGTTCAAAACTACGAGCCCTTGGCGCGTAACCGAGAGATCTGGGTTCGATTCCCAGTCTGGGCTGTCTGATTATTTTTTCAATTACGGAAAAATTCCCACCGAGTAGGTCCCCCCTTTCCCCTATCCGTTCTTTCCCAACTCCCTTAAAATTTGCTTTAATATGGCTCTTTCTGGTTGCAAGAGCCAGACAGCTGGTTCAAATCAAACCAAATAAATAATTGTTATAATATCACTGATGTATAGTTAGTATAATTACTCAGTTGTATAAGAACGTATAATATCACTGATGTATAGTTAGTATAATTACTCAGTGGGAATTTTTCCGTAATTGAAAAAATAATCAGACAGCCCAGACTGGGAATCGAACCCAGATCTCTCGGTTACGCGCCAAGGGCTCTAATATTGCCGATTGGCGTTTTCTAAATAAATAAATAAATAAATTGTAACGGTGGT
>NC_058158.1:36150785-36205344 GCF_020080835.1 Cotesia glomerata
TCCCGTACTTAAGGCCCCCCATTGACAGTACCAAATTAAACAAAACAACTAATTAACAACAAATGACTCTAATGCTTTGATTCAGGGCGCCACCAGGGTTATTTTCTCGGTTCCTGGAATGGATGCCAGAAGCTTTGAGCTTATTAATCTACAAGGGAAAGAGAGAGAGTGGAGGAAGGTGATCTGTAAATAATTAAATCTTTTTATTTAACAACTTGGATCCAAAATTTATTTACAACAAAACAAAAATAAAAACTTACTTCACAACTCGTGCCCTTGCACGTACTCACCTTCACAACTACTTCACTTACAACTACTGGAGGATTTCGGGCTAAAACCGGCTACTCCGACTTAACGCTAGTCTTCCACTCCCGGCTTGAAACCATCAACAAGTAAGAAAAACGTCGCACTAAAGATTTGATTACCCCTACTCGGCAAACCATCCAACAAGTAGGGGTCGTCCAAGAAAATTCTTAATCCCCACAGTACCCTCATAAGTGGAGCAGACCATACTGCAGTTTCTATCTTACTACCGTTGTACCCTCACTTTGGCAGCGACTATTATACAACGGCTTCTAGGACTGTACGAATTGCTCTATTCGGCAAACCATCAACAAGCAGAGAACCCGTACAATCGCACACTCTTAACCCGCACAATCTCCACACACATAATTGCTGGTCCCACGCGTCTCACACACACTTTATTCTACTTTGGCTTTACTTTTATTTTTCTGGATTACAAAAATTACTCCAAAATTTTACAACGTTAATTTTCACTAAAATTGTTCAGTCATTAGCTTACAATAAAACCATAAATTATTCTCAATGAATTAACAAAATTTACTTCTTAAAATCCCGGCTTAAAACCGACGCTTCTTTTATTCCAAATTTAATACGAGCTTAACTCTGCGCATTAACTTAAATTCTTTTCGAAGAACATTCTTTATAAAATTAACTAAAATTTTACTGGACGTAATCCACACAATAAATAGTTTCATAACAATTTCTACCGGAACAATGATATTAAATTATTGACAATTTTCCAGTACATGACTTCAATATATAAGACAACCCAAGTAGAAATTGGCAATCAAATTAGATAATTAATTAGTAATTTCTCAATATACAAATTATTTGCCGAAAGTTTATCTACGGGTACATCAGTCTTATCTGCTCCGAAATTTAGTAAATTAATTCTCAATAATTAATAACACGTGGAATAATTATTTTCTAGTAATTTGAGAATGACGATTGGATAATTAATAATCCGCCTCGGTCTAAAGTAATTACAGAAAATTATCCACGACGTTCAATTACTAAATGCGTCGCAGTTTTCTCAATGATTCAACTTCCGGTAATTAAAATTGTTTCCAATAAATAATTAAGTGATTTTCAATAAATGATAAAAATATAAATCAATAAAAATGATTAATGTAAAAATAATTAATTACGTGGTAATTCAATTGCTATAAATTATAAAATAGTCCACGCATTGATTTTATAAATTTACTGCGTCATCAAATTCTCAAGGAATCTGCGCGCTCAAAAAAATGGACGACGTTGTTCGTTATTGGCTTGACCTCGGGTACTAATGTTTGACTGGTCGTGAGCTGCCGACTCGAATATTTCTCGATGTTCAGAAATTAATTAAATTTGATTAATCAAAAGATGAATTTAATTTAGCCAATCTTAAGATGTTAATAATTATTAACCAGCTGAATTAACAATTTAGATACTCACGACCTAAACCCAGGAGGTCTAGAACATTCCTCGGGTGTAAAATCCCCAGGAGGAATTGTTCACAAGCTAACAAATTAAATTGATTAAAATAATTAATTATTATTAAGCAAAATTATTAAACAATTGAATTATCCAAACTTGAATAAATAAAATGAGAAGTAGTGTGTTTGATGAGCCAGGTATATGGCCCCAAGGCTCATCATTTCCAAAGTCCAATACCTGGTGTAAATTTGGTTGAAGAAACTCCTATGGTTGATATTCGCTTCCTTCTTTGGACTTCTTGATGTTACTCGTTCCAACACTTTACTACTTCTCCGGACACCACGCATGGCTCGTCTATATAACGACCCCAAAAATACCCCCTCCTGCTCTCTCTCTAGGCCCGAAGATCGATGCGCTCAAATGCTAGTCGAAAAGTTATCGATCTCTGGTGACTTATCGATTAAGGGTAATTTACCCTGTTACAAAATAAATAATTATTGACATTACCTGGATCATCAATTTTTACTTAAAATTTTAAACTCTAATTTATAATTGAATAAAAATATCACTTGACCGTCAAAAAAATAATCGGTCAAGTGTTTAATAATTTTATTTTTCTTCACTTAAATTTTTTGGATTCAATTTAATAATATTAAAAATAAAAATATATTATATTTTCTTTATTATATGGGATGCACGTCACGTATTTTGTCAATGAGTATTTTTGTTTGAAGTATTTTTATCACAGAGTTTTGTAGTCAGATAAAATCTTGTGGAACTGTGTTGCACAGTACCATAGACTTAAAATTTTAGAAAAATCTTTTTAACTCTCTTCTTTGGTGAAAAAAAAATTTAATTATAATTTTAGTGTGAAGCTATAAAATTACGCGGAGTTTTTATGAATATATAAAACGAACTACAATAATTTATTATGAATATAAAACAAAATAATAATAAATTAAACAATCATTTCCCGTGTAAAAAAAAATTGTCCCAACATTGTCCCAAAAATGTCCCAAGCGTGGGACATCCAAACGTGACACAATTTGGGACATTTTTGGGAATTAAAATTTTAAAATAAAGTAATTCTTCGTCGATTTTAGGTATTTTTTTGAAGATTTTCAGAAGACTTCACAATTTCATGACAATTTTACTACAATTTTAAATGGTTTTTAAATGATTTTGAAGAAGATAATTTATTTTTGCACAGCTGTAGATTTGTCTAGAAATTAATGGATGAAACATTTATTGAACATTTTTGGGACAATTTCAGGACATTTTAGGACATTTTGGGACAATTTTAGGACATTTTTTGGACATTTTCAATTTTGAACGTTTTTCAAATAATTAAAAAAAAACAATTTATTTTTGCACGGTTGTAGATTTGTCCTAAAATTAATAGATGAAAAAATTTTGGGACATTTTGGGACAACTTTTAGGACATTTTGGGACAACTTTAGGACATTTTTGGAACAATTTTAGACATTTTAGACATTTTTGGGACAATTCTGTAATGTTTCTACAACAAACTTTGAAAATTTTTTAGAACTATTTCACGACACTTTTGAAAAAAATATTTAAAAAATGTTCCGAAAATTTCCTAAAATTGTCCCAAAATGTCCTAAATTTGTCCCAAAAATTTCCTAAAAGTTGTCCCAAAATGTCCTAAAGTTGTCCTAAAATTTTTCATCTATTAATTTTAGTACAAATCTACAAGCGTGCAAAAATAAATTATCTTTCTTGAAATCGGTCAAAAGTCTCGTCAATTAGTTCTAAAAATGTTCAAAGTTTGTTGTAGAAACATTAAGAATTGTCCCCAAAAATGTCCTAAAATTGACTACAAAAATGTCACTAAAGTTGTCCCAAAAATGTCCTAAAGTTGTCCCAAAAATGTCCTAAAATGTTTCATCCATTAATTTCTAGACAAATCTACAGCTGTGCAAAAATAAATTATCTTCTTCAAAATCATTTAAAAACCATTTAAAATTGTAGTAAAATTGTCATGAAATTGTGAAGTCTTCTGAAAATCTTCAAAAAAATACCTAAAATCGACGAAAAATTACTTAAACGCACTATTTTAAAATTTTTAATTTTTTTTTGAGATGTCCCAAAATTGTCCCAAATTGTGTCACGTTTGGATGTCCCACGCTTGGGACAATTTTTTTTTACACGGGTTGTAATAATCGGAACTATTAGTTAATTTGCTGATAAATTGCACAATAGTAATAATTGATGAGAGAAGCTGTGTAAAAAATTTTATTGCAACTGATAATTTAAATGAATTAATTATTCATTTGTATTAATCTTATATTCTTCATTATGATAAATATTATTTCTAATTAAATCAACAATACTTCTATTAACGACAAAAATTCTATTTTATTATCATTGCAATTATTTATTTTTTATCAGAATTTTTATTAAATTTTTATTAAAAAATTAAATAGAGTAGTAAAAAGTTTCTTCGCTCCGACAATTATCAAAATACTTAAAATTTTTTATAAAATTAAAAATAATATTACAATAATTTTTTCTTTTATTGGAATAAAAAAAATTTTTTTTTTAATTATTAGATTTTGATAAAAACAGAGTGATTTCTTATTTTAATTAGCCGGGTGATAAACTATCGTAAAAAATTATATTGCCTTTGATATTGTTGTAAAAAGCTTAATATACATACTTATAGCAATATACGTAGTACTTACATATATGAACCCATTTTTATTACGTTTTATCAAATGTAATTTATATATGTTTCAATGAAGCGGCACAGGATTAGAGTAGTCTCAGAGCAGTAACCGCAGCAAGAGCATGAAGTGATTGACATCCTCTAGAAAATTACAAAATTTAGATTTCCATAGCTTAAAATTTTATAAGAAGATAAAATAATAATTATTATTGTATTTAGTTTACCATAAAGTGATTAGTTGATTAAGAACAAAAAGAAGAATATAAATGTGTTTGTTTTTGATAAAGCGCGGATCAATTTGAACTAAAAAAATTGTGTCGCTATTAATTATTAAGATGATTAATTAAATACACAAAAAAAAATTTTTACAAGTAAAAAGATAGAAAAAAAAATGGGTAAGGCATTTTAAAAAATTATTTATTAATTATAAATAACTTTTATGAAGATAAATATTATTATTGATAAAAAAATGAAAATATTAAATGTGTAATTAATTAAAGAAGGTAATTTATTGCGGTCACTGACTTAGTAAGACGCCAAAAATAATTTTATTAAATAATTTAAGTAAATAATTGTTATGAAAGAGATTTTTTTGGCAAGCCCGGTAAATAAATTACCGAGGTAAGAAAGAAATAATATTTTTATTTATAGACTAAATGATAATTAAGATTGGAAAAAGCTATAAATACATATCTGAGTCCCCTCGTGGTAATGTTTGGATAATTTACTATTTATTACTCGATTATTGATGCTTAGGCGCCCTTCACTCTAATCTATTCAATGAGATCACTGTGATACCCGGCTCTTCACGGTAATTGTCACTGTCAATATGGGGTCACAATAAAAAAATTCAGGTCAATTTTTTTCTTCTTTAAATCTTCACTCTTAAAATTAATAAATATAAATATTAATATTTTTTAAAGATTTATTTACATTGCTTTATTTTTAATTATCTCATTTACGTACTATTTTTACCTGATAAAACTCGAAGATTATGTATTTACAGTGTTTAATTAGTATAAAGTTATATTTTAAAAAAATTTAATTGTCACAGTCTCGACATTGGCTCCGTCATTGTCAAACACTCAATAAATTTAAAATATTATCCTCGGAGATTTTAAATGTCGTAATTATGTACGTAATGTTATTTAGATTTAGATAAAATTTCTAAATGTACATATTTTTATTCTATCGCTAATTTTTTATTAAGGTAGTTGTCGTAGTTAAGGCATACCGTCAAAAAATTATAAATATTTTTATACTTATTAATAATATGATTATAATAATTATTACTTTTATATATATTTTCCTTTGAAAATTTTCAATTTATTGACTATCCAGTCTAATACAACAATTTTTTTTTTCTTTAATTATTTATAATAGGGTAGAAGTACCGTTTTTGGCCACCTTAGCACCATTTTTGGCCAGTTAACATTTGAATTAATTTATAAAAAATTATAATATTATAATACCATATTTTTGTTGAATTTTAAAAAATTTATAATAAAACAAATTGAGTTTGTAATGGTTTATTAATATAAATTCATTTCAATCGTTTATTTAAACAATAAATGGCCATAAACGGTACAGTGGCCACAAACGGTACTTCTACCCTATAGTTAGCCTGTATTCCCTCGTATTTGGCGCGTAACCAAAAGATCCAGGTTCGAGCCCTGGTCTGGGCCGTCCGAATTATTTTTTCAGTCAAATTTACCTTTAATAATAAATTTAGATATGAATTTAAAATTGTTTATGCCTGCACGGAGAAAATTTTATGGTAGAGTTTATTATCTAGTTATGTTAAAATCTATTAACTGAATTCGATAGTAGTAAATATTATTTAAATAATTATGTAAACTATCTGAATTGTCGTATTTACCAATTCTGATGGTAACTACTACTATTATGATGGTAATCAGTAATAATAACTGTTATTATTTTAATTAGTTACTACTATTATCAAAATCGTAATTCCTAATATAACCTGATGGTTGCAGTTACCATAATAACTACTACTTAAGCTAGTAAAAAAGATTAAAAAAATTAATTTATTAATTTAAAATATTAAAAAAATTAATTTTTATTTGTCTAAAACAATTTTCAACGCCAAATTTTTCAAAAAGAACTTGGAATTTCCAAAAAAAATCAAAATTTTCAATAAAATTCAAATTAAAAAAAAAAATTTTAAATAAAAAAAATCAAATTTTCAAAAAAAAATTTTGAAGGGAATTTAAAATATTTTAATATTTCAAAGAAAAAAATATACATTAGCTAAAATATGGATGTAAATAAAGGATTTAATTAAATTGATATTATTTTTTCTTTCAGAATTTTTACAATCTGAGATGGTTACAGTTACCATCTTTGATTGTAACAGTTGTAATTTATAATAATTACAATTATTATTTTCGATAGTAATCGTTACCATTATTAATAGTAACTATTAAAATTGTCAATGATACCACCTATTATTTTGTTACTAATTAATTTTATTACCATTTTAGATAGTAGGAGTTATTATTTTTGTATAGTAGGTAGTATAATTAATTTTTCTCCGTGTGGAGGGAATACAGGCTAACTATATTATAAATAATTAGAGAAAAAAAAATTGTTGTATTAGACTGGATAGCCAATGAATTGAAAATTGTCAAAGGAAAATATATATAAAATTAATAATAATTATTATTATTAATAACAATGTGATGATAATAATTATTATTATTAGTAATAATAATTTTCATTAATAATAATTATTATTAATAATAATATGATAATATGATGATACAATTACCATTAAAATTTGAAGTCGATTGACTACCTATAATCCAAGATGAATTTAATTAAAAATTGGATATTTAAAATTAATTGCAAACGCTCTCTGCAGTTCCGTACCAGTTTTTTAGCTAAAAAAAAAAACTAACTATCAGAAACTTTAAAAAAAACTGACAGTCTTTTAATGTATTTGTTGTGAGTTTAAAAAAAAATTTTTTAAAATCTTTGACTGTCTACTTATTTATAAATAACAGATTAAAGTTCAACAATTAATGAAAAACGTATATATCTATGGAGTCGGATTTTTGACAATCTTGTATCATGACAATTACCATAATTACCTCCTACTGTACGGAAAATAACTGACTGTTTATTTAAATAATAAATATTGAAAAGACATAATTATTTTTCTTTTCTTCCAGGCAAAGAATTTCTATCATGCAGAAACGTGCTTTGGATTCTAGTCTTTTGTGGTTTCGCTATAAATTATATGCTGCGAATAAACATGAATTTAGCAATTGTAGCGATGATAATCCCTCGAGCAAAGGCCGCTGCAGTAGCCCAGTGTTCAGCAGTTTATATCGTATCACCAGACCACTCGAAGAATAAATCGACTGATTTGTCGCTATTCTCCACATCGAGCATCGTTCCCAATTCTTCGGTAGCTATAACTGATAAAAAAATTAATTTGACTCAAGAGCTAAGATCTTGAACCAAGAATATCATTTTTAAGAAAAAGA
Source organism: Cotesia glomerata (assembly GCF_020080835.1). Taxonomy (NCBI): domain Eukaryota; kingdom Metazoa; phylum Arthropoda; class Insecta; order Hymenoptera; family Braconidae; genus Cotesia; species Cotesia glomerata. The sequence goes on from NC_058158.1 coordinate 36,158,709, forward strand.
TTTTCTTGAGTCAAGAAAATAAATTCTTGAATATTCAATAATTTCTTCTTTTGACTCGAGAAAATCATTTTCTTTAAAATGGTATTCTTAGTTATGAAAATTAAATTAGCCGACACCTGAAAATTTTTATTGAAAAAATTGTTACAATAAAATTAAAAGAAAAACTTTCAGATGTAGAAAATTTGAAAAATTATACGTGCAATTTTTTCAAAGTATTTTTTTACTTGCAATTTAATTGTTGAAAAAAATAGAAAAATTTTTTAACGCCGGCTAACTTTAGTATTATTTCTTGGTTCAAGATTTTGACTCTTGAGTCAAGTTAATTTTTTTATCAGTGTAGAAAAAATAAATATTATTACTATTAACATTATCTAAAGTATAATTCAATGTGCCAATTGTTCTAAATTTTAAATTAATAATAATATAATGACATTAGTTAGAACAATTGTTTGATTGGGACGAGTACGATCAAGGTCTTGCTCTGGGTGCCTATTACTGGTTACACTGGTTGTCGCAATTGCCGGGTGGACTTCTAGCCCGGCGTTATGGCACCAAAACGGTTTTTGGTCTTGGAAATTTCGTGGTAGCAATACTTGGATTGTCAATTCCTTTTGTTACTCACTATCATCTGTATGCTTTGGTAACAGTCAGGGTTTTGCAAGGATTAATTTCGGTAATTTTTTTTTTTTACTTACTCATAACTCTATAAAAAACTCTCAGAAATTTCTTCCTTGATACCCAAAAAGTTATTTATAATTAATTTTAAATTAATTGTTTGAGATTATATTATTATTATTATTATTACAAATTAAAAAAAAAATGACACTTGAGATTTTATTTTTTTGAAAAAAGAACAAAAATTTTTTTTAGAAAATTGCATTTATAATTTTTTAGAGTTTCCAAAAATAAAATTTTTCTTACTATAATTTATTTATAAAAAAAATTCTTAAAAAAATAAAAATGAACTTACTTTTAATTTGTTAGGGTGTAATGTGGCCAGCTATGCATGACATGACTGCAAAATGGATTCCTCAAAATGAAAGAAGTAAATTTGTTAGTGCTTATATGGGTAATTATAATTTATATAAAATTAATTACAAAAAAAACAAAAATAATAAATCTAACTTTTATCTCTAAACTCAGGTAGTTCAATCGGAGCAGCTATTACTTACCCGCTTTGCGCTCTAATAATTAATTTGTTCAACTGGGAAGCTGCTTTCTACATAACATCTCTTCTTGCAATCATCTGGTATTGCTTCTGGTACTTTTTGGTCTTCGACTCCCCGAATATCCACCCGAGGATTTCCCAGGCCGAACAAAAATACATTCTAGAGCATACTGCGGGTACAGTGCAAACAAGTTCCCGAGAAAAAGTTCCTTGGAAAGAAATATTACTATCCGGTCCTCTTTGGATCACCGCGATCGGCCATTGGGGAGGCGCTTGGGGTTTTCTAACCTTCATGACACAAGCGCCATCTTATTTCAACTTTGTTCATGGGTGGAATCTAAAAGCCGTAAGTGCACAAAATTAATTAATTAATTTTCAACTATGAAGAAATAAAAATGTTAACAATTACCTTTTTACATGAAATTAAAATTAGCATTCATTTCATCATTTTTTTATTTTATTTATAATACTTAAATCAGCTGAGATTTAACAATTTTTTTGGTTTTTATTATTAAAAATATTTTTTGAAAATTTCCACTTTTATTCTTCTTCAATCTCTATAAGTAGAATTTTTTTATTAGAATTTTTCTATAATAATTTACTCTTTATAAAAATCTAAAAAATTGACAGATGTCAGCTGATTTCAGTATCTTTTTTATTTAACAATCAAATTTGTTCCGAAAAATCAAAAAATTCCCATATAGCAATCTTTTTCAAGGCTTGAGCAAATCTGGTCTTAATTTCGATAGTTGTTAGTGTCTTTTTCTACCTATGGGTCTTGCTCCAGATACTTGTAGCAAATTCAATTGACAAGCCTTGTACAAGAACTTTGGGCCAGATTATAGCTCAAGTCTTGAGAAAGACTGACACCAGAAGCATGCTAAATATACTTGTGCAAGAGTTGCTCGAGATTTGCTCAAGATGTAATGTTTTCGAATGACCGTTCGCATCCCAGATAGCAAAATGACGTATTAAGTTATTCCGAATGAGCTCAGATTTCTGATTTGGACGTCAGAGTCTACGTCTAAAAGACGTCTTTAAGACCTTCTGAAGAGGTCGAATGCGCCGCTTATTGTAGACTTTAAGAACTCATCAAAACGAGCTCTTAAAGAGCTCTTTTTTCTGAACTCGCACAAATGAATGATTTTTTTATTACACGCTTTTTATTAGCTTCACTTGTATGTCAGTTTGTCAGTTTGTCAGTATGTCAGTATGTAACTCTCCGTGGGTAATCTGCGCGCCTGCGTACTTCGCTGGTTCTGGTAGCCGTTTCTCAGGCTCCCTCTCGAAATCGAACTCTGATTCCCCGTATTTATAATATTTATAAATAATTATTTTTTATTAACTTCACTTGGTATGTCAGTATGTCGGTATGTAACTCTCCGTGGGTAATTTGCGCGCCTGAATAATTTTGAGATTCAACAAACAATAGTTTTAAAAAATTAAAAAATCACGCTTATATAAATAAACCAAACTAAAAAGCAAAAAATAAATAATAGTTTAAAAAAGCTAAATACACGCTTTTTATAGAAAACCAAACTAAAAAATAGAAAATAAATTTAAATTAAGAATAGTGTTAAAAATTTCAATAAATATAAATTAATAATAGTGTAAATAAAAAAAATGTATTTTATTTTAAAAAGCGTGGGGTGCTTTTTAAGATATTATCAAAATGATAATCACTCTACTCATATCTGTCAATAAAATATTTATAACTATTGACACCATGCACCTCACGCTTTTTAAAATAAAATACATTTTTTTATTTACACTATTATTAATTTATATTTATTGAAATTTTTAACACTATTCTTAATTTAAATTTATTAAAATTTATTTTCTATTTTTTAGTTTGGTTTTCTATAAAAAGCGTGTTTTTAGTTTTTTTAAACTATTATCTCTATACGCTATTATAATGATAACAATAATAAGAACACAACAAAAATAATATTAATAATAATAATAATAAAAGTAAATTATGAAAAATAATTCAGAGTTTCATGAAGCACCGATGCTGATTTCGAATGTTTATTATTTTAGTTTGACCTAATATTGTCGGTTTAAAGAGAGAAAGTGAAAATCGCAATTGCCGTAACTAAGATTCGAACCCGAGTCGCGCGCGTGCTAGATCGATACCTAACCCCCTACGCTGTTCAAACGATATGTCGTTACACATCTCATTATTCTTATAAGCTAAGTTTATATAGTGATGAAATGTTGCGATCATTGTCTATATTATTTATTCTATTTGATACTGTGTATCGATAGAGAAAAAGTAACTTTTACGAATATTTATATACTAAAAAATATTCAAAAATCTACTAAGTACTCCTTAAATGTAGAAAGTTCACATAATTTTTTCAGATTAAAATCCAATTTTATTATTTTATCTAAATTAGTTTGATTACGAACCAGATTTTAACATTATTGCCTATTACTTCATAATATAATTTAAAATTTTTGAAAAATTTAATTAACCTGGATTAAGAGAAATGAGTTAACCTATACCAAGTGTATATCTATATATTAATCTATTCAAATTGTTTTAAATCATTTAATTCGAATTATTTTTAAACATTTTCAATTTAATTTCTCAATCAGGAAAGTAATAAATGAAAAATGAATAAGATTTTGACAGCTTTATATTAAAAAGAAATTTGTGTTTTTGTTTATAATGTCTATAAGCTCATTATACGCAACTCAAAAAGAAGTCCAAAAAAGGGACTCAGTTAGATGTCAGAAAATTGACTCCAAACTTATGAGTTCATTAAGAGCTCTTAGTTCTGACCTCGTAAAAAAGAGCTCCTTAAGACGTCACATTAGGACTTCTATAAGAAGTTTTTTAAAAGACTTCATACTGAAATCTTTCTGACTTGGATGCTGACTGGGATCATTCTACCCCTCCTATATTTACTATAGAATCAGTGGATTTCTGAGAATTACAGATCTTGAGCAAATCTTGAGCAAGTCATGGGTAAGTCTTTGGTGTGAGTTTCTGGTACAAAAAATGCGTCAGAAAGTTTTTCAATGCACCTTGCTTTAGACTTGTCTCATATTCTTGCACAAGATGTCTTGAGCTAGTTATATATAAATCTTGAACCATGTCTTTTTAAATAAACTTGAGCAAGACCCATATGTAGAAAAAGACACTAGCAACTAGGGGTTTTGCTCAAGACGCTGGCACCAAAATCTGGCTCAAGCACATGTTACTTGGGTTACTACCTGGCAATTTTTAACTTCCCGCTAAAAATCTCAGATTTTTAAAAATCGGGAAGTTATTGTTTTCACCCCGTTTTACAAAAATCGAGTTTTCATCAAATCTCGACGTTTGAAGGTCACAGGAAGCTTCCCTGACTATTTTTACGATGATGTCCGTACGTCTGTATGTATGTGTGTGTGTATGTGTGTGTGTGTGTGTGTGTGTGTGTGTGTGTGTGTGTGTGTGGATGTGTGTGTGTGTGTATGTAAACCTCTTGTAACTTTTGAACGACTTGACCGATTTCATCGCGGTTGGTGGCATTCGAAAGAGCTTCACTAAACTTAGATTTCCTAAAAATTTGAACCGATTCGGACCGGTAGATTTCGAGAAAATCCAAAAAAAGTGAAAAAAAAAGTTGTTTTTTTTTAATTTTTTTTAAATATCTCCGAATTGGCTGAACCGATCGGTCTCAAAATCTAATCAGCTCTTAACCTTGAAAACCCCCATCGATCGCCACCAAAAACGTTAGAATCGGTTGATGCGTTCGTGAGATATCGTTGTCGAAAAAAATCGAAAAAAGTGTTTTTTTGTAATAACTTCGAAATTCATGGCTCGATCGATTTAAAGTTGAAAATTTTTCATGGAGCTTCAAAAACTGCGTCGATTGCCGCCAACCGCGTGAAAATCGGTTCATTCATTCAAAAGTTATAGCAGTTTGAAAATTGAATAAATCGTGTTTTATCAGTTTTGATAAGACTTTTGAGCTCGAAGAGCTCAAAAGCTTAAAACAGCTACTCAGGCTCAAATTACTATACCTAAGCTACACTCAAAAGCATAGGAAAGCAATCTCTTTGAGCCTGGAGAGCTCAAAATAACCCATCAATTGTATTTTGAGCTCGAAGAGCTCAAAACGTCATTGGTGTAATTTTAAGCGCCTAAGTATGGAATTAGCGGGAAGTTCCAGGGATGGCCTTCAGGGTCAACGTTTTCCTAATTTTTCCTCCTTTTTTTTATAACACAATTTATTTATTAAAAAAATGCTTAAAATTATCAAATTTCCTCTAAATAAATTTTCATCATTTTTACAGACTGGATTGTTTTCTGGACTTCCGCACATTTTACGGATGATAGTTTCGTATACTTACTCAATTTTCAGTGACTGGTTGCTAAGAACCAACAGAATGTCGCTGAAAAACGTCAGAAAGCTAGCAAACTTGGTGACTTCAGGTGGAGGAGCTATTTTAACTCTCGGGTTAGCATTCAGCGGGTGTCAGCCAACACTCGCGATATTATTCATGATGACAGGTACAGCTGTCAATGGCGCAGTTTCTGCTGGTACTTTGGCAAACTTGGTCGACCTGAGTCCTAATTTCGCCAGTGTCTTGCTTGGACTCAGCGGACTTCTCACTGGGATCTCTGGGTTCATTTCTCCACTAGTCGTTGGTATCTTAACAAACCACAAGGTAATAATTAATTATAATCAATCAATTAATTATAATCGATCAATTAATTATAACCAATCAATTAATTATAATCAATCAATTAATTATAATCAATCAATTGATTATAATCAATCAATTAATTATGATCAATCAATTAATTATAATCAATCAATTAATTATAATAAATTAATAATTAATATCACTAAAATTAATTGACATTAAAAATTTTTTTTTAATTTTATTGCAAATAAATTATTTAAAAAAAATATTACACTGACAATTTTTCTATTTTTCTTGAACAATAAACTAGATCTAGAAAATTATTTGTAAAAAAAAGAAAATTCTAAAAATTAAGTCATAAAAAAGTTTCAAATCTAAAAATTAAAAAAAAATTTTTAGTTGAACATTTTTAGAAGCATTTTTTTAAAATAATTAATTACTTAAATCTAGAAAATTATTTGTAAAAAATTGCAATTATAATTTTTAGAGCTTTTAAAGATAGAATTTTTAAAATAAATTTTTCTTATAATTTATTTATTAAAATAAATTATAAAAAATTTTTTAAAAAAATTTCAAATCTAAAAATTAAAAAAAAATTTTTAGTTGAACATTTTTAGAAGCATTTTTTTAAAATAATTAATTACTTAAATCTAGAAAATTATTTGTAAAAAATTGCAATTATAATTTTTAGAGCTTTTAAAGATAGAATTTTTAAAATAAATTTTTCTTATAATTTATTTATTAAAATAAATTATAAAAAATTTTTTTAAAAAATTTCAAATCTAAAAATAAAAAAAAAATTTTTAGTTGAACATTTTTAGAAGCATTTTTTTAAAATAATTAATTACTTAAATCTAGAAAATTATTTGTAAAAAATTGCAATTATAATTTTTTTAAGCTTTAAAAATAGAATTTTTAAAATCACTTTTTCTTATAATTTATTTCTTAGAATAAATTCTGAAAATTTAGTCATAAAAAATTGTTTTTAACAATTTCAAATCTAAAAATTAAGAAAAAATGTTTTTTCAATAATTTTTTTGTAAAAATTAAAAATTGACAATTGTCAACTAACTTTAGTATAATTTAATTATTATAAAAATTTTATCAATAAATTTTAAAGTTTTAAAAAGAAGAAATAATTTTTTTTGTCTTTACAGCAAACTGTAGAACAATGGCGGCTGGTTTTTATAATTGCGACGGCAAATTTAGCGATAAGCGCTATTGTTTACACAATTTGGGGTACTTCGGATGTCCAACCGTGGAACGAGAGTAAAAAACCCGACGCTGCTGAAGAAGAACTATCAAAATTAAAAGTAAAAATCAATGACGACTCCCGAGATACTGATAATTTAAAAATAAATAATTTTAATTGTAAAGCAAAAGAAGAAAAAAAATCAATGGCCTAAGAATAAAAATATAAATATAAATATGTAAAAAAATAATAATAAAAAACTTAATTAATGTATAGTAGGAAATAGTCGCGCATTTGATAATAACGATTATTAAAATAAACAGCAATATATTTGTACAAAAGATTAAGAAAAAAAAGAGCTGCTTGTTCAATGATTATTTTAGTGCCTGATGGTTATCACTGAAGAGACGGAAACTTTTCAATGTTTGCTTAATACGTATGATTATTTCATCTTAGTACAATTGACATTGTCGGCAATTATTTTATTATTTTTTTTAGTAGCTATTTATAATTGTAAATAAATTATATTAAGTATTTGCATGGGTAATTAAATAAAGGATTAAACTTCACGCTCGGCTTAACGTTTATAAGCTTCAGTGACGGGACTTGTCAAAATTAATGCCTAGGAAGGAAGTGATAAGAGTTTAAATTACTCTAGTACTGTCTTTACTTCCTCAGTTTGTTTTTAAATCAATCCGGAATCGTCTCTAATTATTTTAAGTAATTAGTGTTCTGAATTTTGAGTGTTACTTCTTCAAGAAGAAATAAAAAATGATTCTGTATGAAGCGACCGGTTGATTTATAGTGAAGAACAATTAAAAAGTTAAAATTACAGTAGCTAATGATTACAGTGCGAGTTTATGTATAATATATTTATTAGACTGTCACGTTGAATTACTGTTTCGACTGGCGCATCGGGAAGTTCTTATCAATTCTCCCATTTCACTTGTTGTCTTTTTCTGATGTACTAATTGGATGCTACACCTTGAGGGATGTCTCAGAGTTATTAAATCACTCGTCTGAGTAACTTGTTATTTTATTAACAAATTTATTTTATTTATTTTATGGAGTAAAAAATTAAATTTACCTTAAATATATTTCTTCTTTTTTAAATATCTTCTCAATCACACAAACATGATCGCAGGTAAGATTTTGATTTATTAAATTGATACTTTATATTCATCAACAGTCTTGACTCCATAATATTTATCTTTTAGCGTTGAGTCTACAAAATAAAAAAAAAAGTAATTATTTACAAGTGGGGTCAAATTTATTTTTGGCCATATCTAGGTGAACAATTAACATTTTTTAATTTTGCTTGTTTTTACGGCGCATTTATGATAAAAAATGTCGTGAAAGAAAAAAATAAAGACTTCAATAGCTTTTTTTCCCATCAAAAGTTGGAAAAAATTTTAGCTCTTACATGGAAAGAAAAAGATGACACTAGATATCATCCCAGATTATACTCAGTGATATCTGTGGTGAAAAAAAATTTCAGATAGTAGCTAGAAAAATCTAGATTATACTGTGTGATATCTGGATTATACTCATTGTAATCTGGATTATACTAGCTACTATCTGAAATTTTTTTTCGCTTAGTATAATCTGAGATGATATCCAGTGGTATCTTGTTCTTTCCGTGTATGTTTTTGGATAAAATTTCTGTTTTATATTTTTTTGATGTTTTTTATATATATTATTTTTTAAAAATTACATAAAAAAAAACAAACTAAAAAAAAAAGTTGAATATCCCAATTTTCTAAAAAATTTATAAATATTTTTTGAAAATTTGTTAAAATTGTGATAAACTTTTTTTTTTTAAATTGTTCATTTTTTTAAGTATTTTTTCAAAAAAAAAAAAAAAAAAAATATATATATATATATCAAAATTTTCAAAAGAATGAAAATTAAAATAGTAGACCCCACTTGTAAATAATTACCAAAAAAAAATCATTAAATAAAATTTCTTAATTACCTTATCGTCATTTAATTATCAACACTATATAAATTTTGACAGTAATTTCTTAATCATTGTATTATTAATAAAAATAATCTTGGATCTCTCAATCTTTATCAGTAAAAGACAGTAAATAAAAATAATAAATTTTCAATTCCAGGCAAAGAATTGCTGTCATGTCGCCAAACGCTTTGGCTTCTTGTCTTCACAGGATGCATCATAAATTACATGCTGAAGTTCAGCTTGAATTTAGCGATAGTTGCGATGGTGGTACCTAGAGCAAAGTCACCAACTACTTCTCAGTGTACATCCGGAAACTCATCTAGTTTGACGACTTTCACTGTCACTGTAGAAAATCCGCTGCTCAGCCAAAATATCTCGGTAAGAATTAATGAAAATTAAATTAGCCGACACCTGAAAATTTTTGTAATTTATTTTATTGAAAAATTATTAAAAAAAATTTCACATGTCGAAAATTTTAAAAACTATGGTGCAATTAATTTAATTAATTAAAAAATTGTTAAACGTCCGCTAATTTTAGTATCATTAAAAATTCAGCTAAAAATAGAGAAGAACTCATAAAACTTATTACCATTGTCAATATTAATATTAATAAAAAAATAAATATTTAGTATACAGACAGATTTAATTGGACGGAGTATGAGCAAGGAATGGTGCTAGGAGCCTTCTTCTGGACTTACTGGGCCACGCACGTCCTCGGAGGATTATTAGCACAACATTATGGAACCAAGTTGATCTTCGGAGGCGCTAACTTCATAGCTTGTATCATCGTAGTTCTCATTCCAGTGACGATAAAGTATCATCTTTATGCGTTCTTGGCTCTAAGAGTTCTTCAGGGTGCTGTTATGGTAAATAAAAAAATTAATTAATGATACTTAAGTTAGCTAATAACTCAATCCGAACAAAAACAGTTTCACTGTAAAAAAGTCGCGCCAAGTCCACGTTCATAAGACTATTAGGAAAAAAAAATTTTTTTTTTTCTTTACAAAAAGATACAAAATAAAAAAATTAAAAAATCCAAGTAACCGATATGATTGTTTATGATTTTCGGAAATTAAAAAAAATTTTATTGTAAATTTAAAAATTAAAAAAAAAGTTTTAGAACGTATTTAGTGTGCGTGGTTGCAAAATATTTTACTTTTAATGAAATTCGTAAAATCTATTTACTAGGACTTTTAAAAAATTGAAATACACAATGACGCAAACCAAGTACGTTCTAAAACTTTTTTTTAATTTTTAAATTTACAATAAAATTTTTTTTAATTTCCGAAAATCATAAACAATCATATCGGTTACTTGGATTTTTTAATTTTTTTATTTTGTATCTTTTTGTAAAGAAAAAAAAAAATTTTTTTTTCCTAATAGTCTTATGAACGTGGACTTGGCGCGACTCTTTTACAGTGAAACTGTTTTTGTTCGGATTTTAGTATTTTTTGTAATTATAATGAAAATTTACAATTGGTACCAACTTAAATCTCGTGTTGACTGCATTTTTTACTGCAAACTATCCCCTTGAAGCTACAGTTTATGTAAAAATAATTGCAGCGCACCCTGGCGGCCGTAAATGTAAGCTGTGAATTACTTTTTTTAACTGTAGTCCTAATATAAAATTGAGATGAAATGTATGTGGCATCAAACTATTCGTAACGTGATTGGTCGAATATATCATAAGCATGAAAATATATGCAAATGCTATAGTCAGGCGTGCGCTTGCGCAAATTCAAATTCTAGTCCCATAATGAAATTGAGATGAAATGTATGTGAAACCAATTTATTCGTGTTGTGATTGGTTGAAAATATTTATTCTCATTCTGATTGGTTGAAAGTGAATATAATATACATAAACGACACATAAATATATCATGACAATAAATATGAGGCGCGCGCTTGCGCGCGCAAATTAAATTCTAGTTGCTTATCTATAGGAGGATTACTACACATTTTTATTTTATCTAGTCTGTGGCGCTGAACTTTCTCCATCAAAAAAAAGTCAGGATCGAAATTTGTGAGCGAGCTATAGTATGTGCTGATAAAATTTAATAATTTCAAGTGAATAAATTGTTATAAGTGAATATAATTAATTAATACGGTGAAATAAATTATGAATTACTGTTATGATAAACAAATTGGGTAAAAAAAGTACCGTAGAATTAAATAAAATTTCGCAGCCTCAAAAAACCGTTCTGCTTACAGTAAACATAGTCGGTAGTCTGGCGCTCCGTTTACAACGGATTTGAACGGAACTTGGCGCCAGATTCTACCGAATCTGTGAATTTTTTTTTTTTTTTATAAAAAATAAACTACAGTATTAAAAATTTCCACTAATAATTTTTTTTTTAATTTTCACATGTGGAATTTTTATGAAGATTTTATAATTTTTTTAACAAATAAATTATGAGAAAAAAAAATTGACTTGAAGAAAGAAGAAAAAATTGAAATTGAAATTTTTTTAAAAATAATTTTTCAAAATAAATTTATTTGTTAATTAAAATTAAAGAATAAGTAGTCAAGTAACTACTCTCTTTAATGTCATGGAATTTTTTAATAAATTTTTTTATGACACCGAAATTTAGAAACTTATAATATTTTTAACAAATAATATAGCAAGAAAAATTTATTAAAAAAATTCTAACTTTAGAATTTCTAAAAAATTGAAATTTTTTAAAAATAATTTTCTAGTTTATTTAAATAAAGAAATTATCAAATATCTTCTTAATATTTTTTCATAGTAATTTAAATGCTATAAAATTATAAAATATTTCTATAATGTCCATTATCATTTTAATAAATGTAAAATATGATTATTAATAGTATTAATATGATATGATATAGTATTATTATTAATATGATTAGTAATGATATGATTATTAATAGTCTTCTTAATAAATAGGGAGTAGTGTTACCTTCAATGAACGTGATGACAGCAAAATGGATCCCTCCAACAGAGCGAAGTAAGTTTGTGAGCGCTTACATGGGCGGAACAGTCGGAACATCTCTTACGTACTTGATCTGCGCAATAATAATTCATTACTTCAACTGGGAAACAGCGTTCTATACAATGTCAGTCGCTGGAACAATATGGTACTGCTTCTGGCTGTACTGCGCCTACGATTCGCCTCAGCAGCACCCGAGAATCAGCAAAGCCGAACTTAAGTACATTTTGGAGAACACGCCGCCTATCGTGAAGAACAGCAAGGAACAGCCGATTCCTTGGAGACATATCCTAACTTCAGGGCCCTTTTGGATCGCAGTTTTCTCTCATTGGGGAGCTACTTGGGGATTTTACACTCTCTTGACTCAGAGTCCCAGTTACTTTAGTTTCATTCATGGCTGGGACATCAATATGGTGAGTATCAATAAATTTTATGTACTTCATAGCTTCTTTGACTGAAACAAAATTAATTATTTTAGACTGGATTAATATCAGGCGCTCCGCACATACCTTTGATGATATTTTCCTACACATTTGCCATTTTCTGCGATTGGCTGTTAAAAAACAACAAAATGACTCGCACAGGAGTGAGAAAACTTGCAATGTTCATCGCAACTATTCTTCAGGCTTGCTTCATTGTTGGACTCAGTCTCAGCGGGTGTCACTCTAACTTTGCAGTATTTTTCATGCTTTGTGGGACTATCACCAACGGAGCGATTTCTTCGGCAACGCTCGCTAATTTTGTAGATCTTAGTCCGAATTACAGCAGTATTTTGTTCGGAATTTGCGGTCTTATTGCAAATGGAGCTGGAGCGTTGTCACCTACTATTGTAGGCATTCTCACTAATGGAAATGTAAGTGAAGAAATTGTCAATTTCATTCATTATTAATAACTTGCGACCTTGCAGTCACCATGTGACTGCTGTGACTTTTAAACTATAAAAAATTAAAATTTTGCGATATTAAATAATGACTTTTGTTAAATTGCATTGTATTTTCTTAAATATTGACGTTTTTAACGATATAAGCTCATCCTGATGTTATACTCATCAAGAGCTTTCATTTGAGTACCCACATGCATTTTTATATATTTTTCGTATATACATATATATAATATATATAAATATATGAAAAATTGATGTGGGTACTCAACTGAAAGGTCTCGATGAATGTAATGTCGGGGTGAGCTTATATCTTCAAAAATATCATTAGTTGACAAGATAGCAAAGTCAGTTCTTAATTATTGACATTTTTTAAGATATAAGCTCATACCGATGTTACACTCATCAAAAGCTTTTATTTGAGTACCCACATGCATTTTTATATATTTTTCATAAATACATATTCATAATATATATAAATATATAAAATATATGAAAAATCGATGTAGGTACTCAAATGAAAGGTCTCGATGAATGTAATGTCGGGGTGAGCTTGAATCTTCAAAAATATCATTAGTTGATAAGATAGCAAAGTCATTTCTTAATAATTGACATTTTTTAAGATATAAACTCATTTAGATGTTACACCCATCAAGAGCTTTCATTTGAGTACTCACATGCATTTTTATATATTTTTCATACATTCATATATATATAAATATATAAAATATATGAAAAATTGATGTGGGTACTCAAATGAAAGGTCTCGATGAGTCTAACATCGGGATGAGCTTATATCTTTAAAGATGTCAATATTTCACAAGATATCTGTTAAGCTGCACTGTACTTTCTTAAATATTGACGTTTTTAAAGATATAAGCTCATCTCAATGTTACACTCATCAAGAGCTTTCATTTGAGTACCCACATGCATTTTGATATATTTTTCATATATACATATATGTAATATATATAAATATATGAAAAAATTGATGTGGGTACTCAAATGAAAGGTCTCGATGAGTGTAATGTCGGGGAGAGCTTATATCTTTAAAAATGCCAATAGTTTACAAGATACAAGGTCATTTCTTAATTATGTATCTAGAGACAGTATTTAAAATTTTAAAGAAATTATTATTATTATTATTATTATTATTATTATTATTATTATTATTATTATTATTAATGATTAATTATTCATTGTGATGAACATGAGTCTAATAATTGTTTTTTAATTATTTCTTCAGCAAACAATAGAATCATGGCGGATAGTATTTTTAATCACTGCTGCCAACCTAACCTGCAGTGGAATTTTGTATTTAATTTGGGGAACTGGTGAAGAACAACCCTGGAACAATTTGTACGCGAATGACGATGAACAAGGCGAAGAATTACAGAAACTCAAACAAGAACCGACGGAGACTACAGAAAAATGCGATACAGTTGACGAGAAGAAATTGAAAAAGGAAAAAGAAGCTAATGGATTAAAGTAGTCAATTATTTATCTCCTTAGATTTTATTATTTTATTTTTTTCTCAACTTCAGGTACACGAGTAACGCGGCAGAGATAAAGTCTTCATTATTTTTTTACGTTATTTTATTGTTATTGTTAATTGTTTATTTAAATATATTTTATTTTTTTAAGTTAAGTAATCTAGAGAATTGTAAAATATATATTTTGAAGATATAATACTGTGTATTATAAGTTTTTTATTGTGTGAACAATAGATCATAAATTTAATTGTAATTATTGTTGATATTATTAAAAAATTAAAGAAAAAAAAAAGAAGAAATAAAATTCTCCTCATTTTTCTGAGTACATTTTTAGCTTCTGTAAGTCAATGTTTTAATCTATTTAATTTTTTCAATGTCTTTATATAAAATTCAAAGTAAATCAGGTTTTACTTTAGAAGCCATGAAATTAGTACTCGTTTGTCAACATAACGCAAATAAAAAAAGTATTGGGTGTTGAATTTCAAACCGCAGTCTTAGAAAGCTGAAAAAAAATTTCTTCTTTGCATATCAAGTGAATGAACATATTAAATCAGTCACTTGTCGAGTCGAGTACACTCATATTTACAATAAAAAATAAGTATTTATAAATATTTATAAAACCGTGTACTACTTATAAAGAAGAAATCAAATTGTGGTCTTACAAATTAACTTTTATCTATTTTGCTGAAGGCTAATTTTAAATCTGTTTACTTGAATTATTTTATAGGCGATAAGATTCTGTCTTTTCTATTTAAGAGGTGACAATTTGTAATTTTCATTAGTTTTTACACTATTCTAATAAGAGTATTAATTTGTGTGTAAGTAAAAATATTTCCGACGGAGTAAATAAAAAAAAAAATAAAATCAAACTAATGTGATTCTTCGGTAATTATTTACAAGTGGGGTCAACCCTATTTTGGGCCATAACTAAGTGAAAAATTAACATTTTTAACGTTTTTTAGGTAGATTTTGTTAGAAATATAACTATTGCATTAGTCCTCATGGTGGAATTTTCACCTGATTTTGCTATCATATGTCATAATTAGTCAAATAAGTTCCAAAAACACCATTGGTTAAAAAATTTATTTATGTATGTATATATATGTATATTAAAGTTACAAAAGTTGAAATTTACAAAATTTTGAAAATTTTAAATGGCCGCCATTTCTAAACTAATTAACCGATTTTGCTCATCTTCGAACTCGACCTCGGTAATTACCCAAAGAATATGTGTACCAAGTTTCGTCAATATCGGTTGAAAACTTTTCGAGATATCCTGATGACAAGGCTGGTTATATTACATATATATACCCTCACGGTTTTGGAAATGCCGTAAAGATTCGCTATTTATACGATATAAATGCTGTATTTTTACCGTAATACTTCAGTTATTTTAGCCAGTTTTTTTGTCGAATTATTACGAAAAAATGACGAAATAAATTCAGAATATTTACGGCAATACAATAGAAAAATTACGGTATATTAACAGCATTTAAACCGTAAATGTACCGCATATTTACTGTATATCTGCGGCACTATTGCAGCAAAAAAACCGTAAAAGAAGATCCCTACTTTCTATTACCGGCAAAATACCAAAAATATGCTGCTTTACTACTATTTTTCAATAGCTTAAAATTTTTCTTTATAATATTATAAATTATCATGAATAATTTTTACGAGGTTGATAAATTAATTTCTCTGTTATTATTATTATTATCATTTTTTTTAGTCCAGACCGGGATTCGAATCCGGATCATCTAGTAAAGCGCCGAAGGCTCTATCAGTTGAGCTATCAGAGACACTATCCGTAACTATTTACTCAGTCACCTAATAAAACTCACCGAGTAATAAACACAACCGTCCATCTTACGGTAGAAAGCATTATATCTTTAATTATATCAGTATAAACGCGACAAAATTGCAGTATATCTTCGGTATTTTTACCGTGGAAATACGATTTTATTATTGTAATATTATAGTTAATACATAGATTTTTTACGGTAAAAGTTCTAGAGTTTTACGGTAATTTTATCGTATTATTTCTGAACTGCAGCAAAAGTACGGTAGAAATGCTGTATAACTATAGTAAAAAAACTGGCCAAAATAACCACAGAAATACCGTATTATTTCAGAATTATAACGGTTAATTTATGGTAAACGCATTAATACCGAAAATTTACGGTATTCCAAAAACCGCGAGGGTATGGGTGATTCTCTGTAAGGACGTCTTAAATCTGTACAAAATTGTCCGACCAAATTATTTTTGATTTTATTAGAAAAAAAATTAACAAGGACTACAAAACTATCAGTTTAATTATAATAAATAGCCGAATTAATTTTTGCTTTTTCGATATTTGTGTATCTTTTGCCATATAACATGACAGGGGACTGACTGCCAGGGGACTGATTTTTTTTATCAAATTGAGAAAAATCAAGCAAACTATTTCAATGCATTCAACTTTTTAAGTTCTCAATGAATGTTTACATTAATTAGAATAATATTAAGACTTATGGATCCAATTTTATAAATAAATTATAAACAAAAATAGCTGCCAGGGGACTGAGTTTTGAAGTGGCCCAGACACATATTTCCAGAACAAACGGTGCTTTGACACTAAATAAAATGGCGATAAAGCGCTAACAGCCCTATGGTTATTAACTTACGGCTAGTTAGATCCTTATAAACCTTACAAAAGGTAAAATAACACGCTAGATTTTTCTTTTTTGGCTTTGTACTTCTGGCAGGGGACTGATCTTAAAATGCCTGGGACAAACTTTGGTTTAATGAATTTAATGAAACAAATTAACTTTCAGTACTTTTTATTGAAGAAGATTATTAGTTAACTAATTAAGTTTATAAACATTATGGACCAAATTATATATTATTGACGAATAACTTAAAATTTAATCTTAAAGTTTTAATTTTGGGACTGGGACAGCCCAGGGGACTGACATTTCGGTGGTTTACGAATTTATAGCAAAAAAACCAAAATTTATTCCATTTTAGTTTTCAATGCTCCAAATAGAAATGCTTTTTTACTTTCGTAATAAATTTTTTTTAGTAACAAAATAACAATTTTTCTAATAAAAAAATGCCTGGGACAGCAAAAAACATCCTTACAGAGAATCACCCATATATCATTATATATAATAAAACTAAGTTGATAAAATGTGCGTGCCGATAAAACTTAAAAAGGAGTTCCGGCACGATAAAGGGACTTATATAGTGTGATAGCCCTTTATCCCCCCTCGAACAAGAAAGTTCCCGTTCTAACCTAAAGGGCGTGTTTTTAGAGATAAAAGGGCTTTTCCAACTCTTCAACTTGGCAATTAAGTGTAGTGTCACCATCTTTTGTCGAGTATTTGAACTTCTAATTAAGTAATTAGTTAACTTTAAAAATGTGAGACTATCATTGGTCTAAAATGGTCTAGATTATTCTAGAAATTTCTGGAATGATCTAGAAAGCTTTAATATGTATACCAATGTTCGAATCGGTTAAGAATGTTCTAAAAAATTCTAGAATATTCCAAAAAGTTCTAGAAAGATCTGGTAAGATCTGAAATTTACTTTTAGATTCTGATCAAATGAGAATGTTCTAAAAAATTCTAAAATGATCTGAGAAGTTCTTAAATCTACGTTTGGATACTGATTGAATGGGAATGGTCTAGAAAATTCTAGAATGATATAGGAAGTTTTGATATCTACGTTTAGATTCTGATCGAATGAAAATGTTCTAGAAAATTCTCGATTGAACCAGAAATGTCTAGAATGATCTGAGAAATTCTAAAATGATATGGGGAGTTCTGAGATCTACGTTAAGATTCTAATCGACTGAGAATGTTCTAGGAAATTCTAGAATGATCTAGAAATTTATAGAAAGATCTGGTAAGTTCTAAAATCTACGTTTAGATTCTGATTAAATGAGAATGTTCTAAGAAATTCTAAAACTGATCTAAAAATTCTAGAATGATCTAGGAAGTTCTAATCGGACGTTTAGATTTTTAAACCAATGAGAATGTTTTGTAAATTTTCGAATGGTCTGGAAAGTTCTAAAATCTACGTTTAAATTCTGATATACGTAAAAAATTGGGGCTGCCACATGATTTTCATGTGGCAAGCCCAATTTTTGTTTGCGTGTAATGATTACACATTGAAAGTTACAATGAACATTAGCTAGAATAATTACATGGATAAAAGTTCGTGCCAATTCGACAGAATTTGGAATCTGTGCAAGTTAAAACAATACTCTAATTAAATTTCAAGTCTAGATCTAAAAATGCAATTCTATAAAGCGACCAGCGGGCAGTGAGTAACAACTAGTATATGTAATATAACCAGCCTTGTCATCAGGATATCTCGAAAAGTTTTCAACCGATATTGACAAAACTTGGTACACATATTCTTTGGGTAATTACCGAGGTCGAGTTCGAAGATGAGCAAAATCGGTTAATTAGTTTAGAAATGGCGGCCATTTAAAATTTTCAAAATTTTGTAAATTTCAACTTTTGTAAGTTTAACCGTGAATAATTTTTGACTGACAGAAAAAGAGCTCATTTGTGGAAACTTTATGGTGAAGCTGATTATATTACCTTCAATTTGACCTATAACACTTATACTTTATGAAGATTTTTATTAATTTTATAAGCCATTCAAAAATTTAAAAATAATAAAAACTTTTTTCAAATGTCGTTTTTAAAATGACTTTTTAAACAGCTTTTACCGACCGATTTAAAAACTAATCAACTCTTAACATAAAAAAACTACGTCGATCGCCGCCGGACCGGTCAAAATCGCTTGGTTCGTTTGTGAGATATCGTTGACGAAAAAAATCGAAAAAAGCGTTTTTTTCAAACAAATTCCGAAATTTTTTATCTGATCAGTTCACGGTTTGAAAATCATCATAGAATTTAAAAAAACTGCATCGACTTTTGTCAACTACGTGATAATTGGTCAACTCGTTTAAAAGTTATTGCGGATTAAAAATTTAAAAATTACATAATTCAACAAATTAAATAACATAAATAAAGAAAATCTCATATCACATGAAATCTACCTTCTACTTCGGGTGAGGCCGAATGGCATTTTTTATTCTGCTTTTTAACGGTGCATTTGAGGAGTTGAGTTTCTAAAGGGTATCTTTTTCATTTTGATTAATCGCGATAAAAAACTAGATATCTTCAATTATAAATATTTTTATTGAACTTTTTAATTTAGCTATAAAGTGCTATCGGTTATGAAGCTACAATTCGATTTTCATTTAGAAATATTTATAATTCCCAAAGTAATTAATATTTAAAAGTTCAAAAAACTGCTCTTCTAAAATATAATAAGATATCCTTTTGAAAATCAGCTCCTCATTTATGATAAAAAATGTCGTGAAAGGAAAAAATAAAGATTTTGATAGCTTTTTGCCTTTAAAAGTTGAAAAAATTTTGGCTCTCATGTTTTTGGATAAAATTTCTATTTTATCTTTTTAACTTCCCTCTATGAATTTCGAATATTTACAAAAATCGCGAAGTTATTGTTTTCACCCCGTTTTGCAAAAATCGAGTTTTCATCAGATCTCGACGTTTGAAGGTCACAGGAAGCTTCCCTGACTATCCCCGTGAGGTTGTCACGGTGTCTGTATGTGTGTGTGTGTGTGTGTGTGTGTGTGTGTGTGTGTGTGTGTGTGTGTGTGTGTGTGTGAAAGTATGTGAACCGCTTATAACTTTTGAACGGCTTGACCGATTTCATCGCGGTTGATGCCATTCGAAAGGGCTTGACCAAACTTAGATTTTGAAAATTATTTTGACTGATTCAGATCAATAGATTTTGAGAAATCTTAAAAAAACTGAAAAAAAATTTTTTTTCAAATGTGGTTTTTTTGGAATAACTTTTAAACGGCATAAAGGTTCAATTCCAAAACTAATCAGCTCTTAAACTCAAAAAACCACGTCGATCGCCACCAGTCTGGTCAAAATCGGTTGAATCGTTCGAGAGATATCGTGAACGAAAGAAAACTGAAAAAAGTGTTTTTTCGGAATAACTCCAAAATTCCTAGCGCGATCAATTCAAAATTTGAGATTTTTGTGAGGCTTAAAAAAACTGCGTCGAATGCTTCTAACCGCGTAAAAATCGGTTTATTCATTCAAAAGTTATTTCGGTTTAAAAATTCAAGAAATAGTGTCTTATCAAATCTCTATCAGACTTTTGAGCTCGAAGAGTTTTAAAGCATAGGAAAGCAATCTATTTGAGCTCGGAGAGCTCAAAATAACCATAATTGTATTTTTGAGCTCGAAGAGCTCAAAAACGTCATTGGTGCAATTTTAAGCGCCTAAGTATGGAATTAGCGGGAAGTTGCAGGGATGGCCTTCAGGGTCAACCGTTTTCCTAATTTTTTTTGATGTTTTTGATATTTTTTTTTTTTTTTTTGAAAAGTACATAAAAAAAAACGAACAATTAAAAAAAAAAGTTAAATATCCCAATTTTTTAAAAAATTTATAAACTTTCTTGAAAATTTGTTAAAATTGTAACAATCAATTTTTTTTTTAATTGTTAATTTTTTTTATGTATTTAAAAAAAATATATCAATAAAATTGAATAGAAAATTCGTTCAAAAAAATGAAAATTAAAAAGGTTGACCCCACTTGTAAATATTTACCGATTCTTCAAACTTGTTATTGAAATAATACGATTATCCGAATGAGAGCGACGTACATAAGTTCTTCTTCGATAATACATGTAGATCAATAGTTTAATATTAACGGGTTATCACTTAAAATTCAATTATCACTTCAATTAGTATATTTTTATTTGCTGATGTTCTATATTTGAGCTTTCAGTTATATCAGTTTGTCTGCTCGAGTAATTAATCCGAATAATTTCATTTTGTGAATAAGTTTTATAATACAATTAGTGATCATGTCTATCAGAGGTAAATATTTTTTATTTAATTATATTTATTAATACTTACCTTAATTAAGAGTGACAATTAATTATTAAAGTCTTTTTTTTTAATAAAGATGTATTAAACTGCCGGGACGTTTTATGGTGGATGGTTTTTTCCGGTCTGGGTGTCAATTTTATGCTGAGAGTTAATTTGAACCTCGTACTTGTTGCTACTGCTAAACAATCTGAAACTCCGGTTGTATCACAATGTGGAGAAGTTATGAACAATACATTTATCAAGAGTGTAAATAATTTTTCATTGGCTAATAATGAAACTGAAGAAATTAAGGTGATGTGAAATTAAAATAAGAAATGGTGAAAATTAAGCTAGCCGACATTTAGAAATTTTAGAAATTTTTTTTATTGAGAAAATTATTACAAAAAAATGAAAACAAATTTTCATTTGACAAAAACTTGAAAAACTATAAGTGCAATTTTTTAAAAATATTTTTCGGTTCTAATTTCCCAAGAAAAAATATTTATATATAATTATATATAAATTGGTTATATATGATTATATATAAAAAATGGACAAATATAATCATATATAATTATATATAACAATATTTAATTATATATTTATTACATTTAATTAATTATTGGATTAATTTTATGGATAGAGTATTTAATATGGTCCTACGCAATTCTCTGTAACCAATTAAAATGCAAAAAAAAAATCTAGCTACAATTTTACGGTTATAACACCAGCGGTCACCTATCCAACTATTAACCCTGCTCAATGCTGCTTAACTTTGGTGATCTCCGTGCGTCTTGAAGTTTCTGTCTGCTGTGCTGCTGTCTTAGATGACAATGATTCTATGATCTACATAATGTATCATATGGGTTTATCATAAATATAATATAAAAATTGATTTTATAATATATTTGGGTAGTCATAATTCATAATTTATTTATTTTACCGAATCTCATTATAATATAACACTTATTGAGATAATAAAATAAATAATGATTTTACTATTAGGTAGGAGCAGAGCAGACCAAAACATCTCATAGGAAATGTAACAAATTTTGTATTTCAGAATTATTTAAACGTAATTATAAACATCATTTTACTCTTTTTGTGATTACCAAAAAAAAATTTTTTTTCAAAGAAAAAATTTTGATATGTGTTAATTATATATAAGCATGTATAATCATATATACTTATATATAATTATATATGGGGCTATATATAATCTTGGATGGCTGTATATTGCTCCATATATAGTCATATATGATTATATATGACCTCATATACAATTCCATATATAATCATGGATGATTATATATAACTATATATAATTATATATGGAACTATATATAATCTTGCTTGGCTGTATATTGCTCCATATATAGTCATATATAATTATATATGATTATATATGACATATACAATTCCATATATAATCATGTATGGCTATATATAATTATATATGGAACTATATAATCGTGCTTGGTTGTATATTGCTCCATATAAAGTCATATATAATTATATATGATTATATATAAACTTATATACAATTCCATATATAATCATGTATAATTATATATACTTATATATAATTGTATATGAAACTATATATAATCCTGCATGGCTGTATATTGCTTCATATATAGTCATATATAATTATATATGATTATATATGACCTCATATACAATTCCATTTATAATCATGGATGATTATATATAACTATATATAATTATATATGGAACTGTATATAATCTTGCTTGGCTGTATATTGCTCCATATATAGTCATATATAATTATATATGATTATATATGACCTCATATACAATTCCATATATAATCATGTATGGCTATATATAATTATATATGGAACTATATAATCTTGCTTGGTTGTATATTGCTCCATATATAGTCATATATAATTATATATGATTATATATGACCTCATATACAATTCCATTTATAATCATGTATGGCTATATATAATTATATATAGAACTATATAATCTTGCTTGGCTGTATATTGCTCCATATATAGTCATATATAATTATATATGATTATATATGACCTCATATACAATTCCATATATAATAATGTATGGCTATATATAATTATATATGGAACTGTATATAATCTTGCTTGGCTGTATATTACTCCATATATAGTCATATATAATTATATATGATTATATATGACCTCATATACAATTCCATATATAATCATGTATGGCTATATATAATTATATATGGAACTATATAATCTTGCTTGGTTGTATATTGCTCCATATATAGTCATATATAATTATATATGATTATATATAACCTTATATACAATTCCATATATAATCATATATAATTATACATACTTATATATAATTGTCTATGGAACTATGTATAATCCTGCATGGCTGTATATTGCTCCATATATAGTCATATATAATTATATATAATCTTATATACAATTCCATATATAATCATGTATAATTATATATAATTATATATGTGATTCCATATTTAATCATATATAGTCATATATGATTATATACAATTATATATGATTATATAGAAACATTTTTTCTCGGGTTAGTAAAAGAGAAATAATAAAAAAATTAAAAACGTCGGCTAACTTTAGTATTATGAAGAAATGACACTGAAGTTAAAAGACAGAAATTTTTTAATAATTTAATAGCAATTAAATTATTGTGAAAAAAAAAAAATTAACAAAAAATTCCATTTGTGAAAATTAAAAAAAAATGATTATTGAAAATTTATAGAAGCATTTTTTTATTGTAATTAATTTGTTATAAAAATTAAAAAAATTGACAGCTGTCAGCTAACTTCAGTAACATAAAGAAGAAATAAAGTTGTACTTA
Organism: Cotesia glomerata; assembly: GCF_020080835.1. Taxonomy (NCBI): domain Eukaryota; kingdom Metazoa; phylum Arthropoda; class Insecta; order Hymenoptera; family Braconidae; genus Cotesia; species Cotesia glomerata. The sequence continues at coordinate 36,182,767 of NC_058158.1, forward strand.
CTTTATTTGTTCAATTTTTCAGCAAGTTCAGTACTCAGAATATGAGCAAGGTCTTGCAATTGGTGCCTACTACTGGATCCACTGGTTAAGTGAAATTCCCGGAGGAGTTTTGGCCCGTAAATATGGAACTAAAATGATTTTTGGAGTCGGCAATTTATTAGCCGCCATTTTTGGAGTTTTTTTGTCTGTCACTATGCAATATAGTCTTTACAGTCTTATTTTCATTCGCGTATTGCAAGGATTAGTCGCTGTAAGTAATATCAGCTTCAATACTGAAGTTTAAAAATATTTTATATCATTTTAAAAATTTTTATAATAAATAAATTATGATTTAAAAATTCCACAATGGAATTTTTTAAAAATAATTTTCTAGATCTGATTTATTGGTTAAATAAAACTTTAAATGCCTAATTTTAGGATCATAAGTATGCAAAAGTTAAAAAGTTTACCAAATAATCTTACTTTTTTATTTCAGGGCGTTGCATATCCTGCGACTCATGATCTAACGGCAAAATGGATTCCTCAGAAGGAAAGAAGTAAATTTGTGAGCGCTTATATGGGTAATTATTAAAAATCTATTAATACTTCTAATTAAATTAACAATAAATGTTATTTTAGTAATCATTTTTTAGGCGGAAGTGTTGGAATTGCTCTTACATATCCATTGAGTGGATTTATTATCGATTACCTAGGTTGGGAGTCAGTATTTTATATAACTTCAGTTTTAGGCATCATTTGGTGAGTTTTAAGTATTTTACTAATTTTGTACTATTAATTATTTTTAAATATTAAATAATTACCCTGAAACCAGCTGACATCTGATGATTTTTATCAACAATAATTTTCTTTCAATTTTTAAATCTGGAATTTTTTTTATTAAATTTTTTTTCGTAATAATTACACTGCTGTAAAATTATAAAAAAATTTTTAATGTCTTTCAACTTCAGTGTCATAAAAATTCCACACTTGTAGATTGTTTTAAAAAATTATTGACGTAATTTTTTTTAAATTTCTTCTTAGTAGTAATTTATTTGTTGAAATAAATAATAGTTTAAAAAAACTAAAAACACGCTTTTTATAGAAAACCAAACTAAAAAATAGAAAATAAATTTAAATTAAGAATAGTGTTAAAAATTTCAATAAATATAAATTAATAATAGTGTAAATAAAAAAATGTATCCACTCTTATAATTTAGATGAAAAATATGAAAATATACACAATTAGACAAACTATTCGTAACGTGATTGGTCAAATATATCATAAGTATGAAAATATAGATAACTCCATACTAAATTCACACGCGCGCTTTGCGCGCAACATACTAGTCCTAATATAAAATTCCTAATATAAAATTGAGATGAAATGTATGTGGCATCAAACTATTCGTAACGTGATTGGTCGAATATATCATAAGCATGAAAATATATGCAAATGCTACAGTCAGGCGCGCGCTTGCGCGCGCAAATTCAAATTCTAGTCCTAATATAAAATTGAGATGAAATGTATGTGGCATCAAACTATTCGTAACGTGATTGGTCGAATATATCATAAGCATGAAAATATACGCAAATGCTACAGTCAGGCGCGCGCTTGCGCGCGCAAATTCAAATTCTAGTTTTATTTTAAAAAAAGCGTGAGGTGCATGGTGTCAATAGTTATAAATATTTTATTGACAGATATGAGTAGAGTGATTATCATTTTGATAATATCTTAAAAAGCACCCCACGCTTTTTTTAAAATAAAATACATTTTTTTTATTTACACTATTATTAATTTATATTTATTGAAATTTTTAACACTATTCTTAATTTAAATTTATTTTCTATTTTTTAGTTTGGTTTTCTATAAAAAGCGTGTTTTTAGTTTTTTTAAACTATTATTTATTTTTTACTTTTTAGTTTGGTTTATTTATAAAAGCGTGATTTTTTACTTTTTTTAAACTATTATTTGTTGATTATCAAAAATATTCAGGCGCGCAAATTACCCACGGAGAGTTACATACTGACATACTGACATACTGACATACAAGTGAAGCTAATAAAAAAATAATTATTTATAAATATTATAAATACGGGGAATCAGAGTTCGATTTCGGAGAGCGAGCCTGAGAAACGGCTACCAGAACCAAGGAAGGCCGCAGGCGCGCAGATTACCCACGGAGAGTTACTGACATACTGACAAACTGACATACAAGTGAAGCTAATATAAAGCGTGTAAAAATGACAGATATTTTTTAATTTCAGTTTCATTGAAAGAAAACTAATTATTTTATAAACTTTTGAGAATTATAAAATTAATTTTTATTCATATATTCTTCCAGGTGGTTCTTATGGATTAGTTTTGTCTACGACACTCCACAACAGCATCCCAGAATATCAGAAAAAGAAAAGAAGTACATCCTAGATAATTTAGGCACATCCGTAGACCATTCCAACCGGAATTTAGCAATTCCATGGAGTCAAATTTTGACATCCTGGCCAGTATGGACTTCAGTTCTGTCAAACTGGGGCGCAGTTTGGGGTTACTTCACTCTGATGGCGCAAGCGCCGGCTTACTTCAAATTTATCCATGGCTGGAGTGTTGAAAAAGTAACTTAATCCAAATAATTTAAAAAAAAAATTAATATAAATTTACTTTTATCACAGACGGGAATATTTTCTGGGCTTCCTCACTTTCTGACGATGTTCTTCAGCTGGATATTCGCCCATATGAGCGACTGGCTGCTCCAAACCGAAAGACTGACTCTAACTGAGGTCAGAAAACTCGCGACTATTGTCAGTTCAGGGCTGCCTAGTTTTCTAATCCTGGGGCTTGCATTCAGCGGGTGTTATCCTGTACTTGCAGTGATTCTTATAATGGGAGGAATCGCCTCAGCCGGCGCTGTAACTTCGGGACCCCTCTCTAATCTCGTTGACCTCAGTCCGAATTACGCAAGTATTCTTCTCGGTATCTGTGGCCTTGTTATTGACATTGCTGGCTTTGTTTCTCCGATTATTGTTGGATTTTTAACAAATGATAACGTAAGTTACAAAAAATTGAATAAAATTAAAATTAGCATACTTGACAATTTTTAGATTTTTTTTTAGAAATAAGATAGAGACAAGACAGCAAAGTCAGTTCTTAATTATTGACATTTTTAAAGATATAAGCTCACCTTGACATTACATTCATCAAGACCTTTCATTTAAGTACCCTAATCAATTTTTTATATATTTATATATATTATATATATATGTATATACGAAAAATATACCAAAAATGCATGTGGGTACTCAAATGAAAGCTCTTCATGAGTTTAACATTAGAATGAGCTTATATCTTTAAAAATGTCAATAATTAAGAACTAACTTTGCTATCTTGTTAACTAATGATATTTTTAAAGATATAAGCTCATTTCGACATTACACTCATCGAGACCTTTCATTTGAATACCCACATCAATTTTTCATATATTTATATATTTATATATATGTATATATGAAAAATATACCAAAAATGCATGTGGGTACTTGAATGAAAGCTCTTGATGAGTGTAACATCGGGATGAGCTTATATCTTAAAAACTGTCAATAATTAAGAACTGACTTTGCTATCTTGTTAACTAATGATATTTTTAAAAATATAAGCTCATTTCGACATTATACTCATCGAGACCTTTCATTTGAATACCCACATCAATTTTTCATATATTTATATATATATGTATATATGAAAAATATACCAAAAATGCATGTGGGTACTCAAATGAAAGCTCTTGATGAGTTTAACATTAGAATGAGCTTATATCTTTAAAAATGTCAATAATTAAAAACTGACTTTGATATCTTGTCAACTAATGATATTTTTAAAGATATAAGCTCATTTTGACATTACACTCATCGAGACCTTTCATTTGAATACCCACATCAATTTTTCATATATTTTATATATTTATATATATTATAAATATGTATACATGAAAAATATATCAAAAATGCATGTTGCTACTCAAATGAAAGCTCTTGATAAGCATAACTTCGGGATGAGCTTATTTCTTAAAAAATATCAATAATTAAGAAAGTAAAGTGCAATTTAACAACAGTCATTATTTAATAAAGCTAAATTTTATTTATTTATAGTTCACAAGTCACAGCAGTCACATAGTGACTGCAAGGTTGCTAATTAATTAATTAATTATTAATTTGTTTTAAAAATTCTAAAAATTATCAAATGTCTCTCAATTTAAATATCATAAAATTAAAAATTTTTTCATTAAATATAATTTATTTAATTTATTTAGCAAACTATTGGACAGTGGCGTTTAATTTTTATAATCGCATTCTTAAACATGGGAATTTGCTGCCTTATTTTCTGTATCTGGGGCACTGCCGAAGAGCAATCATGGAACCAGTATCACACAGTCTCAAAAAACGAAGAAGATTATAAAATTTCCATTGAACTTAAGCCACAATTAAATAATCACAATAAATGAATGATAAGTCTTGATCTTAAATAATTAAATTCATAAATTCATAAATTAAGTAGCATTTCAGATTTTATTAAATAGAATAAGTGAAAATTAATACAAAATTTAAAAATGACATTAAAAAATTCATTATTATTAATTGTAAATTTAAAAAAAAAATTAGTGCTACTAAAATTGGTCCACTGGAAGACAAGTTAATTAACAATTACCCAAACAAAGCTGTGCTTTTACTTAACTAATAAATACACAATTTATTATGCAAATACAAAAGTATATTATAGATCAGACTAGTGTCAGCGCAAGGCTCAATGCACGAAATATTTCGTACTTATTTCTAAAAACTAAAAACATTTATATTAAACTTAATTAATTTAAATAGTCTAGAATTATAATTTATAATATATTATGCTCTGTGTGTATTGATAGACTTCTGTAATATATATTTTTGTTTTTCTTTTTTATCGTATACGTATTTTTAATTACTGCAATTATTATCTGAATTACAAAAGATGCGTCTACGCATTTTATTTATTTTTGATTTATCTCTGCTCTGTAATTATTATTTATTACATTAAAAAAAAAAAAAAAAGAAAAATAAATATATTAATAAATAAATATGCCTGCATAAAAAAGCTATAATTAAATTATAAATAACACAATTATTATAATTATAAATTTATATAGTAATTTAATGAATAATGAATGAAGCTATGTAGTTTAGCGCTAAATTTAAATTCTATCTAAAATTTATTACCCGAGTCCTTGCTCGGTGATATATTTTATCTAATTTATGGTGTTTCAAACGCCATTAAATATTAATTTCTCAATAAAGCTACCCTGTACTTGTAAATTTAATTTGTAAGTCACGTAAACGTGAATGAGAATATGGCAGTAATTTTAGTATTTATTACTTGAACACACTGGCACATAGTAGATATATAATTACTCCAATAAATATATTATCTATTAATTTAACTTTTGTATCAATATAAATATCGATATACTTTCCAATTAAATAGAGAAAAATTATCTTTCAATGGCTTTGAAGCTACTTACCACTTTAAAATACTCCTTTTGTTTTTTTTTTTTTTTTTTAATTTTGACAGTCAACTCTCTAAGTGTCTATCACTTGTCATAAACATTTATTAAGATATTTAACAGTATCTTCTTTAATTTATTTTTAATCAGTTTTATCCTCAGTAATTTAATTCTTACACTGAAAAAAAATTTTTTTTCTAAAAAATAAGCATTGAAAATTTTAAACAATTTTATTAGCTGAAGAAATAAAAATTTTTCTCATAGTAGCTTATTTGTTAAAAAAATTTTTTTTTAATTGAAGAAAGAAAATTTAGATAGAAAACTTGCGAATTTTTATCCAAAATTTTTTTTTTTTTTAATTTAGAGAATTTTTTTCAACAAAAAAGTTACTATGAAAAAAATTTATATTTCTTTGACTAAAAAATAAAATTTAAAAAAAAATTTTAACAATTTTATTAGCTAAAAAAATAAACATTTTTTTCACAGTAATTTCTTCATTGAAAATGATTTTTTTCAATTGAAAAAAAAAAAAAATTTAGATAAACGCGAATTTTTATTCAATTTTTTTTTTTCCTAAATTTAAAAAATTTTTTTCAACAAAAAAGTAACTATGAATAAAATTTATATTTTTTCAACTAAAAAATAAAATTAAAAAAAAAATTTTAACAATTTTATTAACTAAAGAAATAAACATTTTTTTCACAGTAATTTCTTCGTTGAAAATAATTTTTTTCAATTAAAAAAAAAAACTAAAATAAACAACTTACGAATTTTTATCTAAAATTTCTGTTTTTCTTAAATTTAAAAAATTTTTTTAACAAAAAAGTTATTATGAATAAAATTTATATTTTTTTTAACTAAAAAATAAAATTTAAACAATTTTACTAGCCAAAGAAATAAAAAATTATTTTACTGTAATTTCTCCGTTGAAAATGATTTTTTTAATTAAAAAAAAAAAAAAAAAATGAGAAAAACAACGAATTTTTATCCAAAATTTTTTTTCCTAAATTTATAAAATTTTTTTAACAAAAAAATTACTGAGAAAATTTTATTTCTTCAGCTAAAAAACTGAAATTTTTTAAAAATTAATTTTTCATATTTTTTACAAAAAAAAATTTTTTTTCAGTGTACTAATTTTATTAAACGCATTTTATTATATGCATGTTTGATTTGAGACTAATTTAACTATAGTCTTTATTAACTTTGATCTGAATCTATATAATACTCTTTTAATTTATTTTTTTTTTAATATATTACTATCATTAATAATTAATAATAAATTAATTGTAATAATAAAATAGAATTTAAACATTAGTCGGCGGGTCCATCGAACAAATAATCGACTTGACAACACTAGCAGCGGCAAGCGCAGCATAGGGTTGCCATTCTTTGCCCCGAGAACCATCTTTGTAATCACAAATTCCCCTTACCACAGCGAAGCTATCTCTGCAATTTCCGAGAATACTTTCAACGACGGCATCCATTTCCCCATCAAATGCGAGACATCCGAATCTTGATGCGAATTTCTGCCTCAATTGATCGTCTCGGGATATCAGTCTACCGGAAGCAATTGATGCCAAGTGCATGCGAGGGCATCCAATCATCCTACAAGACAATTTGCTTTTTTATTTTATTTCATTGTAATTTATAGTAATGACTAATGACTCATGGGCTAAGTAATTGAGTGGCTCTTCAAAGAGAAGACAATAGGATAATTCAAGAAGAAATAACAATACCTTTTGTTCGCAGTGTCTTGTGGAGCGGCCGGATGTGCGACTTCGATTACATCCCGGTCCCCAATGGCCATATATAATTTATCTGATTCCAGAGGCGGTTGTTTGAAGTCGTGCTCTGATTGAAGATTGTCTAGGTTCTCAAGGCCTTCTTTTAAATATTTTTTCCACGGTACATTTGATTCGTCTTCGGCCTTTTGAAATATAATTTAATTAATCAATTAATTAATTAATTTATTTATTTATTTATTTATTAATTAATTAATTTATTATAATTATTCCACTTAAATAGGGTAAAAAACCCAATTGTTGCAATCAATTAATTAATTAATTATAGTAATTAATTGATTTATTTATTTATTATGATTAATGAATAAATTAATTAATTATAATAAATTAATTAATAAACTATCATAAATTAATTATAGTAATTAATTGATTTATTTATTTATTATAATTAATAAATGAATTAATTAATTATAATAAATTAATTAATAAACTATCATAAATAAATTAATTTATTTATTATAATTAATTAATTCATTTATTTATTCATTATAATTATTACACTTAAGTAAGGTAAAACCCAATTGTTGCAATCAATTAATTAATTATAGTAATTAATAAATTAATTAACTAATTATAGTAATTAATTGATTATAATTAATTAATTAATTAATTAATTAATTATAATAAATTAATTAATAAACTATCATAAATAAATTAATTTATTTATTATAATTAATTAATTAATGTATTTATTCATTATAATTATTACACTTAAATAAGGTAAAACCCAATTGTTGCAATCAGTTAATAAATTAATTATAGTAATTAATTGATTTATTTATTTATTATAATTAATTAATAATAATTAATTATAATAATTAATTATAAATAAATGAATTAATTAATTATAATAAATTAATTAATAAACTATCATAAATAAATTAATTTATTTATTATAATTAATTAATTAATTGATTAATTTATTTATTAATTGATTGATTTATTTATTTATTTATTATAATTATTACACTTAAATAAGGTAAAAAATCCAATTGTTGCAATTTTACACTTGTAATTTTATTTTAATTAAAAAAAAAAAATCAACTCTAATAAATTAAATATAATTTTTTAATTAAAAATTTTAAGATTCATTTTTTGAGATTTAATTTTTTTAATTAGAATAAAATAAATAAATTTTCAAGTGTCAAACTACTAGGCTTATTCCTTCAATTACTTTAATTTTATTTTAATTAAAAAAAAATCAACTCTAATAAATTGAATTAAAAATTTTAAGATTGATTTTTTGAGATTTTTATTTTTTTCAATTAGAATAAAATAAATAGAATTGTAAGTATCTAACTACTAGGCTTATTTCTTCAATTACTTTAATAAAAATTACCTGTTTTTTAATATTCATCGCCAAATCTTGAAGCCCCAAATTAACAGGACAGTACTCTTTGGTATCAAAATGATAACTACCGTCTTCTTCATTGTGTTTCGCACCTTCGCAGTAAATATACACGTATTTTTTAGTCATTGGTGTTGGGTAAGATACAACAACGTCTCCTAAGCGCACGTGCTTATTGTAATCGGTGTAATGAGGTACTCCACCACCGACTCCCACCAAAAAGACGTAATCGACTTTTTGGAATGTTCCTAAATTATAAAAATACATTAGTTAAATTATTTTATTTAAAATATTTCAGGTGATAAAAATCAATTTTTTTTTAAATTAATTTAATCAAATAAAAAATTATTACATAAAATAAATAAAATTATTACAATAAAAACATAAAATTTTTAAAAAAATTTTCCTAAAAATTCGCTTTTATTTTTGTTTTTTATGTAATTACTTCCAGCAGGAAAATTTTTACTCAAAATTCTTAATATCAGTGAATTATTTATACACTTCCTACTATTTTTGTAATAATCTTTATTATTTAATTAAATTAATTATAAAAAAGTCATGGACTATTATTAATTAAATTCGACCAATAAAAATTAAATTAATTTTTATTATTTGAAATCGCGTGCTTAAAGGTAAAAGGACTTACAGCTAAGGGTTAATAGGGATTTGTGCTGAAAGGGCGTATAAAAAAATTTTTTTTTGCCATTCGGTTTGAAATTGTCTGAAACGTAAACATCTGTGAAAAAAAAAAAGTTGGTATCCTAAAGCTGAAAGGGCGCATCTCAAGACATACGCCCTTTCACCTTTAAGAAAAGTACTACTTAAAGGTAAAAGGGCGCATAAAAAAAAGTTATATTTTTTGTACCAAATGTTAAATAATAGTTTCACAAGACGTTATACTCAAATAACAGCCTCATATACAAAGCTTGATTTAAACAAATAGAAAAGAAACCAATCAAAAACAAATTACGTAAAAATTAAGTAATAAAAAAAAATTACAATGACCGATAACATTGAAATATTTTGAAATTTCCCATTTTAATCGCCCTATTGAATATTACTACTGGTGCCGTTGACAGAACAGTTGTTTCAGCATGATCAAGCATCCAGAATCCAAACTTTATAAATTCTTAATCTAAGAAATTTTTTTTTGAAGAATTTAATCAATATTTAAATTGAAAAATTTTTTAATTGATAAATTTTCTTGATTTGAATCAATTTTATTTGATTCAAGATTTTTTCACTTTAAAACTTTTTAAAATCTTATTTTTTTTATTAGAAATTTTTCTCTAGAATTAATTTAATTTTTTATTTCAATATATTTATAATTTTACGTATTTCTTCTTAAAAAAAAGAGAAATAATTTAATTTAATTTATGAAAAAAATTCTTGATCGAATAAAATCATTTTTAAGAGTTTAATCATCTTCATTTAAATTAAAAAATTCTTAAACTGGCAAATTTTTCTTAATCTAAGTAATATAAATTAAATAAATAAATAAAAAAATAATTAAAATTACCTAATAACCGCGTCGTTGTATTTCCCGCAGCAGTCATAGCTTCTCTCTCATGACCAACTCGTGGTAATTTTGTGCAGACTATCCGATGATCTCCAATATTACCCAGCGTATAAACATTTGACTCTCCTGTAATTAAAAAAAATACTATTATAAATTTATATACATTGCTAATCAAATAAACAAATAAATGGTGTATTGAACAAAAATACAAGTGCCCTTGGAGCCTAAAAACAATCAACATAATTACATGACACGTCTTTGTGTTTTGTAATAATTTTATACAAATAAAAAGAAGAAATAAAGCTGACAAATATTACATATTTTATACAAGTGAAGAAATACATAATTATAATTATAATTATAGACAAATGAACCGTGTAGGGATGATCTGCGTGATACCTCAGCTCCTCTTTGGTTAAAGCGACCCGTTAAGCCATGATATGAATTATTTTTTATTTATTATTATTGTTATTAATATGTAACTAAATTGTTATCAAACTACTTTACCAAATCGGCAAATTACTCGAGGTACACCGTCAGGAGAATCTGGAGAACTTGCAGTACCTAAAGTTTCATGCATTAATAAGAATTATCTATTGCTAATATTAATTAAGCCATTTTTATTTTATTAATTTATTATTAATTATTAATTAACTGCTGCTAAACAAATCAATGTGTCTTTTAAAGTGCCAAACTTCTTAACTACTACTTTTGAACATTCCTTCGTAGTTTCTGCGATCCGAATTTGGAGAGAATTACCATTTGAAGTCACAAATTCACTTAGCTTAAATTCTTTTAAAACTAGTAATTTTGAATTCTTCATGAAACGTCAACGAGATAATGAATCTTAATTTCAAACTTTTAAAGAAGACAATGAATCCTAATTTTAAAACCTTTGATATTCATTTACACATTTCTGTTACATGAGTTTATCGTTCTAGATCATCTCAGATTATCATCTTCTATAATTACACGCTTTATATTAGCTTCACTTGTATGTCAGTTTGTCAGTATGTCAGTAACTCTCCGTGGGTAATCTGCGCGTCTGCGGCCTTCCTTGGTTCTGGTAGCCGTTTCTCAGGCTCGCTCTCCGAAATCGAACTCTGATTCCCCGTATTTATAATATTTATAAATAATTATTTTTTTTATTAGCTTCACTTGTATGTCAGTATGTCAGTATGTCAGTATGTAACTCTCCGTGGGTAATTTGCGCGCCTGAATATTTTTGATAATCAACAAATAATAGTTTAAAAAAAGTAAAAAATCACGCTTTTATAAATAAACCAAACTAAAAAGTAAAAAATAAATAATAGTTTAAAAAAACTAAAAACACGCTTTTTATAGAAAACCAAACTAAAAAATAGAAAATAAATTTAAATTAAGAATAGTGTTAAAATTTCAATAAATATAAATTAATAATAGTGTAAATAAAAAATGTATTTTATTTTAAAAAAGCGTGGGGTGCTTTTTAAGATATTATCAAAATGATAATCACTCTACTCATATCTGTCAATAAAATATTTATAACTATTGACACCATGCACCTCACGCTTTTTTTAAAATAAAATACATTTTTTTTATTTACACTATTATTAATTTATATTTATTGAAATTTTTAACACTATTCTTAATTTAAATTTATTTTCTATTTTTTAGTTTGGTTTTCTATAAAAAGCGTGTTTTTAGTTTTTTTAAACTATTATTTATTTGTATAATTTGTACCACTGAGTTTAACTCTTAAATTTTTAATGCTCAATTTTTATACTCAAATTTATTTTTTTTCTTGTATTTGTCATAATTGTATTCCAAAGTAAAGTAAAGAAAAACGATCAATTCTTAATATCTAATATTTTTGAAATTTTATATTTTCATTAGTCACACGTGTACTTTTATTGTAACTCTTTTCGTATACTTTTGCCATCTGGCTATACTGCCTTGGCATTGAAGTTAAATAATAAATAAATAAATAAATAAATAATTATTAATTAATAATAATGTGAAATATTAATTTTTTAGAGTGAAGAATATATAATTAATTTAATTTCTTACCAACAGTAGTATAACGAACAAAAGTTTCCTTGTTTTCAATCATCGAATCTACCGCAAGTTTTTCACAGTACTGAGCGGTGATAATTGCTATTGTTGGTTGTTTAGCGCTGGCCATTTTTGGCATTTGTTTAACAACCTTTATTTGCGTATCTTCATGAGCCACTCGGGTAAACGCTCCATGTTCCATTGCTTTTACTAATCCTTTAGTTTGTAGTTCGTTCATTATCGCTTCAACTTCATTTGGTTCCCAATTGTATTGTCTATTTAAAAAAAAAAAATTAATGAATTAATGAAGAATATATCTTAATAGAATATATTTTAATAAATTATAAATTAATATAAGAGAATAAATAATTTTAATAAATATAATAATAATAATAATAATAATAATGCGCAGTATAGACATTAATGAGTAAGCTACATATCAATGATAAAAAATTAATATTATATCTTAAAAAAAATTTTTGTAAAACACACTAATGAGATACGAATTAAACTTTAATTCTCTAATAATGTTGTGTCTTAATGAAGGAAAATACAATAAAATTGATGAGGAATTTTTTTTTTGTAGGAAATTTTATATAAAAAAAATATTCTTCTGATTTTTTTATATCTTAAATATTGAACCCATAATTTAAATTTTTAATAAAAAAAACTCGAGTAATTGATATTAAATTAAGATTGAATTTTTTTAATAAATTGTAATTAAAAATTAATATTGTATTTAATAAACGCAAGGTACAATAAAATTGATGAGGATTTTTTTTTTTGTAGGAAATTTAATTTTATATAAAAAAGTACTTATCATTTATTTATATCTTCAATATCTAACCCGTAATTTAAATTTTTACTAAAAAAAACTTGAATAATTGATATTAAATTAAAATTGATTTTTTAAAATAAATTGTAATTAATAATTAATACTGTATATAATAAACGCAAGATACAATAAAATTGATGAGGATTTTTTTTGTAACTAATTTAATTTTTTATAAAAAAATATTCTTATCATTTATTTATATCTTCAATGTTTAATTCGTAATTTAAATTTTTAATAAAAAAACTCGAATAATTGATATAAAATTAAGATTGAATTTTTTACATAAATTGTAATTAAAAATTAATATTGTATTTAATAGATACAAGATACAAAAAAATTGATGAGGATTTTTTTTTGTAAGAAATTAAATTTTCTATAAAAAGTATTCTTATTATTTCTTCATGTCTTCAATATTTAACCCGTAATTTAAATTTTTAATAAAAAAAAAACTCGAATAATTGATATTAAATTAAAATTGAATTTTTTAAATAAATTGTAAGTAAAAATTAATATTGTATTTAATAGATGCAAGGTACAATAAAATTGGTAAGGAACTTTTTTTGTAGGAAATTAATTTTTCTATAAAAAAGTATTTTTTATGATTTTTTCATATCTTCAATATTTAACCAGCAATTAAAATTTATTCAATAATTGATATTAATATCAATAAGATTGAATTCCCAAAAATAAAATAAAATAATAATAATAAATTAATAAATACTTACTTAGCAATATCAATTACAGTTACAGGATTTGGATAGGCTGATTCAATTAATTCCAAGACTTTCTCAGATGTCAACTCAACAGACTGGCCCATTATTGTCTCATCGGCCGACACTAAAAATAATAAATTATTAATGAATGAAAGAAGATATAATTTTTTTATAGTATTTTAATTAAAAGATTAGATAAAAAATGTTTTATGAAGAAATAAGACGATTCAGATGAATGAATTGCATTGCTGAAGATGATGATGGCTTAAGACTAATGACTGATGATTTATCTATTGAAGTAGCTATTAAAATTTAAGATAGTGAAATGTTTGTATAGTTAAAATGTTATGTTTATGTATGAGCCGAGCTTGCATGATAAAAGTGAAATTTATCGTGGGAAAAAAATTAGGGCAGTGTGACTGTTATTATTGATTACGCTATTTTTAAAAATATCAAGCACTAGAATTATTTGTTGAGTCAATACTGTTATGGTTACGTTTCGTGATTCGTGATAATTAACCGTGTAGAAAAAATTTTTCAAAAATTATTGAATTTTTTTTACACGGTAGATTTTTTCTACATATAAAGAAGAAACATCTAAAATTGAAGGATAAATTTTTAAATTTACAAAAAATCTTGGAAATTTACTACAAAAATATTTATAAATAAATTCACGAGTACATCTAGGGTTGCATCGTGCAATTGGTAAAAATTATTTGTGTAAAAAAAATTGTTAATGTATTTTGTGTTACTTTGTCAAAGTCTCGAGCAATTAAATTGGTAATTGATAAAAAATTAAAATTAAATTAGCAGAAATTAAAAAATTTTTAAGATTTTTTCTTATTAAAAAAATTAATACAAAAAAATGGAAAAAAAAAAAAAAAATATATATATATAAGTGGAATTTTTAAAAAATATTTTTCTATTTTTAATTTAATTAATAAAAAAAATCAAAAATTTTTAATCTGCTAATTTTGGGATGATTAAAATTAAAAAACATTCAGGGTAAAAAAACACACTAAGAGCCTGTGTAATTAATAATTAATGAATTAATAAAAATTGCAGAGCTTCAAACAGTGTTTTAAACTGAAAGGTTTGTTCTTATTTTTGTTTGTTCCTAAATCGAACCTGCTATCCGCACACTTTTCTTAGACCGAGGAAGTGTGAACAGAGAGTAGCCAGTTTGAGCTGTGGATTAAATGCAATATTTATATTTACAATTGTTAATATAATTATTTATGGGTCTAGATTTACGCATTAATCTCAATCTTCTTAAAATGACAATAAATTACAAAGCAATGACTGTAACTTTTTTTTCGACCGATCACTCGTGTCAATGAGGCTAATTTAATTAACTGAGACTCTCAAGAGAAGAAATAACTTGCTTAGCCACTTAAAAATTTACATCACATTATTATTGCCCTCTTTTGCGGACTTATTTTATTTGTCTATCGCTTAAACTCATGATTGATGTACTTACACGGCCTGGTTGGTAATGTAATTGGTTCTTCCAGTTGTTTCAGTTCGACTTCGAGCTTTTTTATGCTCGAGTATTTGTGCTGCATTAATTTCATTATTTTTTTTATGAAGCCCACGTAATCTATATAAATAAAAACAGTTTATTATATTCTTAATTAAATTAATTAAAAAAAAATTAATTTCTTACTAATTAATTAATATTTTATAATATTATTTTACTAATAAATTTATATTTTAATGAATCTTACACTGAAAAAAAATTTAACTTAGTTTAAGAGATAAATTGTTAATCTAAGAAATTTTTTTTTGAAGAATTTAATCAATATTTAAATTGAAAAATTTTTTAATTGATAAATTTTCTTGATTTGAATCAATTTTATTTGATTCAAGATTTTTTCACTTTAAAACTTTTTAAAATCTTATTTTTTTTATTAGAAATTTTTCTCTAGAATTAATTTAATTTTTTATTTCAATATATTTATAATTTTACGTATTTCTTCTTTAAAAAAAGAGAAATAATTTAATTTAATTTATGAAAAAAATTCTTGATCGAATAAAATCATTTTTAAGAGTTTAATCATCTTCATTTAAATTAAAAAATTCTTAAACTGGCAAATTTTTCTTAATCTAAGTAAATTTTACTTGATTCAAGTTTTTTCTTCGCTTTAAAACTTTTTAAAATGATATTTTTTGATCAAAAATTCTTCTCTAGAATTAATTTAATTTTATTTATAATTTTATATATTTCTTCTTTAAAAAAAAAGTAATTTGATATAAGAAAAAAATTCTTGATCCAAAAAAATAATTTTTTAGATTAATCATCAATATTTAAGCTAAAAAATTCTTAAACTGAAAAATTATTCTTAATTTACTTAAATTTTACTTGATTCAATTTTTTTTCTCTTTAAAATATTATTTTTTGATTAAAAATTCTTCTTTAGAATCAATTTAATTTTCTAATTTTATACATTTTTTCTTTAAAAAAAAAAGAAAAAAAAATTAATTTGATTCAAGAAAAAAAGTCTTGATTCAAAAAAATCATTTTTCAGAGTTTAATTATCTTTATTTAAATAAAAAAATTCTCAAACTGATCAATTTTTCTCAATTTAACTTAATTTAATAATTTTTTCTCTTTAAAATTCTTTAAAATAAATTTTTTAGACAAAAAATTTCTTTCCTGAATTAATTAAATTTTTTCTTCTGTGTATTTATAATATCATTTAGCAGCATGCATTTTTGATATATTTTTGATATATACATATTTATAATATATATAAATATATAAAATATATGAAAAATTGATGTGGGTACTCAAAGGAAAGGTTTTGATGAGCCTAATATCGAGATGAGCTTATATCTTCAAAAATATCATTAGTTGACAAGATATCAAAGTCGGTTTTTAATTATTGACATTTTTAAAGATATAAGCTCATTCTAATGTTAAACTCATCAAGAGCTTTCATTTGAGTACCCACATGCATTTTTTGTATATTTTTCATATATACATATTTATAATATATGTAAATATATAAAATATATGAAAAATTGATGTGGGTATTCAAACGAAAGGTCTCGATTAAGAAAAAAATTCTTGATTCAAAAAAATCATTTTTAAAAATTTAATATCTTCATTTAAATTAAAATATTCTTAAACTGGTAAATTTTTCTTAATTTAATAATTTTTTATCTTCAAAATTCTTCAAAATAAATTTTTTAGACAAAAAATTTCTTTCCTGAATCAATTAAATTTTTTCTTCAGTGTATTTATAATTTTATGTATTTCTTCTTGAAAAAAAAATTACCTCTAGGAAATTCTTGGGGACTAACAAGTTCCCGAAAAAACTCTTGAGCAACACTTGGATGTTCCGCTTCAGATAAAGAATTAATAAACCAAAATTGTAGAGTACGAGATTCTTGCGTATGTTTTTTAGTTTGCGCGCTAACTAAAAATACCCGAAACTCAAGACAAACATGTGCTGGATCGTTGATTCCATTTGAAACTGTAAACATAAAATAACACACATAAATTACATGCTTTATTAATTCTCTAAAAACAACTGGACTGTATTTAAACAATTCTTATCAGTGACGTTTATTTTTATCACTAAATAAACATAAATGACCTTTAAGTCTTTAGATAATTAAAACTTAATAATTAGCGAGTTATAATTGTACCAGCAACTGCGTGTTTATTGATGACTATTCCTTTGTGGTCACCACCAGCGATATGAACATCTTGCTGATTGTTAGTATTCTCCGGATGATCCAGTGCCTGACGTTCAATAATTAATGTGGTAGATTTAGCCGTCTTAGACTTAGGCGTCATCACAATGTGCTCTGTCAACCGTAAAAGAAGAAGCTCAATAAAATTATTCTTATTGTAGTTTATGGCAATAAATTTAATAAGCATGAAGATAATAACAATAAAAGCAAATAACCGTAACGCAATGTATGTACGGAGTATAGCGATAAAATTACTCAATCTTGTCGATAATATCTAAAAATAATGTTAACGTTGAGTTGTATTAGTCAACATACAAAATCATTGATAAAAACTTCAACAAGTGACTCATCTGTGTCATAAATAATTTAACAGCTTTATATATTAAAATTTTTTGGATTTTTATCAAGGTTTTGTTTTTAAAAATCACTTTTACAAACTTTTAAAATTAATTTATTAATTTTAAGTTTTTTTTTAATTAAAATTTTAATTCTAAAAAATGAAGACTAATTTTTGTATTTTTATAAAGATTTTATTTTTAAAAATCAATTTTGCAGATTTTTTAAATTTAAATAATTTTTTTTTAATCAAAACTTGAATTTTGAAATAAGAAGACTATTTTTTTGTATTTTTATAAATATTTTATTTTTAAAAATCACTTCTGCAGAATTTTTAGTTTTTAAAATTAATTTTTTAATTTTAAATAATTTTTTGTAGCATTTAAATTTGAATTCTAAAAAAAGAAGACTATTTTTTTATATTTTTACAAAGATTTTATTTTAAAAAATGTTTTTAATTTTTAAAATTAACTATTTAACTTTTTTTTAATCATTAAAAATTAAAGTCTGAAAAAAGAAGACTATTTTTTTTGTATTTTTATAAAGATTTTATTTTTAAAAATCACTTCTGCAGATTTTTTAGTTTTTAAAATTAATTTTTTAATTTTAAATAATTTTTTGTAGCATTAAAATTTGAATTAAAAAAAAGACTATTTTTTATATTTTTATTTTTAAAAATCAATTTTGTATTTTTAAGCTTAATTAATATTTTTTAATTGACAAAATTTGAATTCTGAAAACAGAAGACTTTTTTGTATTTTTATAAAAGATTTTAATTAAAAAAAATGTTTTTAATTTTAAAATTAATTATTTAATTTTAAATAATGGATTTTAATCATTAAAATTTGAATTCTAAAAAAGAAGACTATTTTTTTGTATTTTTATAAAGATTTTATTTTAAACATTGTTTTAATTTTTAAAATTAACTATTTAATTTAATTAATTTTTTTAATCATTAAAATTTTAATTCTGAAAAAAGAAGACTATTTTTTGTATTTTATATAAAAATTTAACTTTTAAAAATTACTTTTTTCAAATTTTTTTCATTTTTAATCATTAAAAATTGAATTTTAACGAAAAAAGACTATTTTTATAAATCACTCTTTGCAAACTTTTTAATTTTTAAATTAATTTACTTATTATTAAATAATTTTTTCAAACTTAAAATTAGAATTCTAAAAAAAAGAAGACTAATTTTTGTATTTTATAAAGATTTTATTTTTAAATCACTTGCCAAATTTTTTAATTTTAAATCATTTTTTTTCTCAAAATTTGAATTCTAAAAAAGAACACTAATTTTTAGTATTTTTATTAAGACTTTAATAATAAAAATCACTTGGAAATTTTTAATTTTAAATCATTTTTCTCAAAATTAGAATTCTAAAAAGAAGACTAATTTTAGTATTTTATAAAAACTTTAATAATAAAATCACTTGCAAATTTTTAAATTAATTAGAAAATATTTTTTAACTTTTAATAATTGTTTTTTAATTATAAAAATTTTAACTCTAAAAAAAGAAGACTATTTTTTTTTACAAAATAAACAATAAAAAAAAAAAAAAACAATTTAAAAAAAAAAAATAAAGAAAAATTTTCTTTAA
Source organism: Cotesia glomerata (assembly GCF_020080835.1). Taxonomy (NCBI): domain Eukaryota; kingdom Metazoa; phylum Arthropoda; class Insecta; order Hymenoptera; family Braconidae; genus Cotesia; species Cotesia glomerata. The sequence continues at coordinate 36,202,161 of NC_058158.1, forward strand.
TAATAAAAGTCCACTAATATCAGTGTCATAAATATTAATCTATTCATTATCTTCTTACGTCACTCAGCCATTAATCATATTGTCTAATTATATAAAACCACAACAAATTATCACCAATTAAAAAAAAAATACTCTCTAAAATACAATATAAAAATGTAAAAATGAAAAAATGGAAAAAATGAAAAATGAGGTCACTGACCAGTTCTTCTTTCAGCCATCCTGACCAGCGAGCCTTAAAGAGCAGGTCAATAAACACCGAGTCCAAATTAGGTAAGCCAATCAATATAAACAACAAAAGACACGTGAGTAGCGTAATGACAATTAAATCCACCTAACACGACTTAACTTAACTCTTCTTTTAACAGAGCACAGAGCTGGTGACTTGCTGGTGATCCAACGAACCGAGGACAACTGAGTTATCAGAAAGCCCGGCAAGCGGGACCGATGACTGATCCAGGCGATCCCACCACCAACCACCAGTTACTACACTTACAGTATAGTATACTATACCGGAGCCAGAGCTATATACTAAACTGTAACGTACCTACAAGAATATTTACACAATAATAGATCACGTAGTGTGTGTACTAGTGTATAGTACGAGTCCCCTCGCCGCTGCACCCATCAGGTTAACAATATTCCCCTTCTTCACGAGTAAAACGTTCAACGCATCTGCCTTTACTTTTCACTTCCGCGTTTTCCGCGTCGGCGCTAAAATCACTCCGGAGATCCAATGGATTCATCGATCTTCCTTTCACTGCAATAAAAATTTTTATTATTAGAAATATTTTTCTTTGGGTAAAAAGCCCCAATTCGATTGACACTATAAGAGAACAAAGTTATAATGAAAATTAAATTAGCCGACATTTAAAATTTTTATTATTTATTTTTAGAACGGTTCTTATTTTCCAGGATATTTAATACTTGATGTTTATTTAATTTTCATACAACGTTTCGCCACTTTTGCAGCTTCCTCAGGTACTGCGCAACAGACAATAATCATAATTACATTTTTCATCATATATATATATATATATTTTTGTATTTTTATAAAAGATTTTATTTTTAAAAATCAATTTTGCAGATTTTTAAATTTAAATAATTTTTTTTAATCAAAACTTGAATTTTGAAACAAGAAGACTATTTTTTGTATTTTTATAAATATTTTATTTTTAAAATCACTTCTGCAATTTTTTAGTTTTAAAAATTAATTTTTTAATTTTAAATAATAATTTTGTAACATTTAAATTTGAATTCTAAAAGAAGACTATTTTTATATTTTTTACAAAGATTTTATTTTAAAAATGTTTTTAATTTTTAAAATTAACTATTTAACTTTTTAATCATTAAAAATTGAAGTCTGAAAAAAGACTATTTTTTTTGTATTTTTATAAAGATTTTATTTTTAAAAATCACTTCTGCAGATTTTAGTTTTAAAATTAATTTTTAATTTTAAATAATTTTTTAACAATAAAATTTGAATTTAAAAAAGACTATTTTTTTTATATTTTTATTTTTTAAAAATCAATTTTGCAGATTTTTTAAGCTTAATTAATTTTTTTAATTGACAAAATTTGAATTCTGAAAACAGAAGACTTCATAGAAAACAGAAGAATCATAATTACATTTTTCATCATATATATATATATATATATATATATATATATCATATATATATATATATATGTCGGAGAGTGAAAGTACAGTGGAGTATGTTCTCTGGCTTGATCTGATGGGGAATATTCTTTAGAATAATGTAAATATTTTTGTAATCCTCAATAATTAAAGAATGTACCCTTACTTCAGTATGGTTGTAAAAAATAAGTTTAACCCTTCAGCACTCTCGCAAAACGATTTACTATCATTACTCGCGCGATGAGAAAAACTCTCACGCCTTATGTAAAGCGCACGCATGCTTATAGTCCTTTAATTTAAAAATCTTAAATAAAATAAATTTCTTAAAACAAAAAAAAAATGAAACTTATTTAAAAATAATATTTAATAATAATACATCCAAACTGAAAAATGCACTCTTACGGGAACCTCAGGCTGTACCGATCAGACCCATTTTTTAACTTCTGACCCCTTACTTTACTATTGCGATGAAAAAATATCTCTGAGAGTTAATAAAATTTATTTTATTTTTTATAGTATAGAACAATTAAAAATAATAATATTGCAATCTTCCCAAACTTAATATTAATTTTTGACAGATAGAAAAAAAATCACATAGTCATTCCATTTGAAATTTGAAAAGAAAATTTGAGTTGATATTGATGAGCGTGAGAGAAAATCTCATAGCGAGAGTGCTGAAGGGTTAACTAAATTGTTTTTATTTGCGGTAGGCTTAGACCTAGGTCGAGCACATGGTTGTCAACGTAGTCGTGGCCACAGGACGATAGGGGTATCATAAATTGCAAAGGGAGAAAGGAAATATGCAGTTGTCATATTTTTTGAGAATCTTTGAGAGACCCGATGCTTATTCTGGAATTGAGATCGTACAGACATCCTGGTGATCACGAATTCGTTATCCTCCTAAGATCTGAGTGTATTGCCAAAGCAATTTAACATCGTATCATGTTTGTGTATTGTTGTGTTAGTGATAAGTGATAATTAATGATTGTGTTTATTCCTGCAATACGAATCTATTTTATTTTTACTCATTTTTACACGCTTTATATTAGCTTCACTTGTATGTCAGTTTGTTTGTTTGTCAGTTTGTCCGGTATGTCAGTAACTCTCCGTGCTTGCGGGTAATCTGCGCGCGCCTGCGGCCTTGGTTCTGGTAGCCGTTTCCCGCCAGGCTCGCTCTCCGAAAATCGAACTCTGATTCCCCGTATTTATAATATTTATAAATAATTATTTTTATTAACTTCACTTGTATGTCAGCCTTCGGCCTTGTAAATACGTATGCTTAACTCTCTCCGTGGGTAATGGTACGCGCCTGAATATTTTTGATAATGTAAACAACAGTTTAAGAAGCTAAAAATGCGCTTTTGCCAAATAAGCTAAACTAAAAAGTAAAAAATAAATAATAGTTTAAAAAAACTAAAAACACGCATATTTTATAGAAAACCAAACTAAAAAATAGAAAATAAATTTAGGTTAAGAATAGTGTTTAAAAATTTCAATAAATATAAATTAATAGTAGTAGAAATAAAAAAATGTCTTTTATTTTAAAAAG